>NC_083282.1:23022043-23191495 GCF_963506605.1 Zootoca vivipara
GTTGCGTCGGGTGACTAGGTTTCCCCTCCCCCCTTTTTTTTCCTGCTTTATACACTGACGGAAGAACCTTAAACCTGGCTAAGTAGCAAATTGACAACCAGCACATTTCCGATTGTTTCTACTTCCTTCATTTCAAAGACCATTTTGGCCATCCTTTCTGCCTTCGTTATTTCTGTTGCTTCATAAGCCACAGGGAATTTTATTGGCAAGACGGCAGGATCTTTCTAGCTGCATGGGTAGGCTGAAAGTTAATCTAAATGTTGCCAATGCCCAAGTGGCTATGCTATGTTTTCTATAAACAGCACCCATTGCCCTCAATACCCTGACATCATCTCCGCAGCAGTCTTTGCTTACTCGGCCCATCTGAGATTTCAATTACTCCAACTAAGCAGGAGTGGACCAAGTATAATGAGACAACCTTCTTCTCTTGGGTGCTGGTTTCCCCCCCCCCCAATGTAAACCAATGTTCTAAGTACGTAAATTAATAAAAACTGTCTCTGGTGCATGAAACCCTTAAGGAGAATATACAAGTGAAACCCGGAAAATTACAATATCGTCGAAAAGTGCATTTATTTCAGTAATGCAACTTTTTGTTTTTTATTTTTATTTTAATTTTTACAAATGCTTTCTTTTGGAAATTGCACAGTAATAAAACAAATAGTTACAATAATACAAAAATAAACATCGCTATTACATTTCATTAATTACACTCCATTTATCATTGACCCGCCTAACGACAAATAGTTACAATTACAACAAATAAAGGCTTGACATATCTTGCTTTGCATGTCATGCATCTATCTCATTTCACCTTTTAAGTTACGTTACTGAAATGAATGCACTTTTTGACGATATTCTAATTTTCCGAGCTTCACCTGTAGTGTTATAAGGATTCCAAGAAGGAGGAAAATGGGACAAAGAGCAGGGATGTGGATTGTGTGAACCTCCAACCTCTGTAGGCCTGAAAAGGGGCAGATTGAGGCATACTAGGGAGAGAGCTTGGATCTGAAGGAGCCAACAGTTTTCCAGTTCTCGAACCAGGAACGTCTCACCCATAGCTTCCATGCACCAAAATATCACCAGAGCTCGACAGGGCAGCTTGTGCACCTTTAGTTTTCTCCCTTCTTGTTCCTGGAATTTAGGACCGCAGCCTATGGAAATGAATGTGAAACACCATTTATGTAGACTGTAAAAATGCTAAGGAATATTATCATATGAAAATGACACTGTTCTTTCTTTGCAGGCTGCTTCTGTCCCCACCCGTCCTATCGATCCCTCACCTTAATGGGGCAACAGCAAGGATCACTCATCTTTTTTACACGCAGGAGCATTGCCGTCCAGCCGCTGGGGGAGGAGGTGGTGGTGGTGTGAGTGTGAGTGTGAGTGTGTGTGTGTGTGAGAGAGAGAGAGAGAGAGAGAGACAGAGAAACAGAGAAACAGAGAAACAGAAAGTGTGCCCATGAGGGAAGCGCGTCCTCCTGCAAGTTCTTTCCAGCCTGAGGACTCCCCGCGCTCCCAGTGGCAGCTTCGGGAACTAAAGGGCTCTTTCTGAGCTCTGTTCAGCTCGGCTCTTCCCTGGAGTCCCAGACGACACCAAGTCAGCCCGGACTCCCAACCAGGCGCCCTCCGGGGCAGCGGGGGGGGGGGCAGGCTGGCTGGCGAGTGCCCCTCCATTTTGGTGCCCTAGGCAGCTGCCTAGCTCGCCTAAATGGATGCGCCGGCCATGTCTGTGCATTGCCCCCCAAAAAGAGAGGGTAGTATCTCCTGACAGCTACAAATGCAAATATATACATAACAGATAAGCACACAGAGATGCACTGCATTTATGGCAACATTTTCATTAACTTCAATGGCAGCTTAAAGGAGGCTTCCGGTTTCACCCTATAATATTATTCTCCCCAAAATAACACAGCTCACCATGGAAACAATTGCTCATGGTGAAGTCAGCTTCCTTCAGGATCCTGCCAGGAACAATACAGGATGCCTTTGTGGGTGCACAACTCAATGCGTGAGTCATTTTCTCAACTGAAATAATGCTTAGGCTGCTACCTAGAGATCTTACGATGGGCAAGCCAAGCTAGCAGACACCTCATGCCAGTTCTGGACAACACACTAAAAGTCAAAGATTGGCAGGTTCAATGCAAAGGTACCTGCCAAGATGCAACTAGGGCTGCCAAGTTTTACCGTAATCTACAGATTCATACCGATTCAATATATTTCATTCATCATTTTCCCTTCCATCCATTCATCAGTTTCTTTCATGCACCATCGTCCTGCTTTTCATGGTTCTCCAAGCATCATGAATATACAGAGAAAATCCGTCAATTACATTTAGGCTGAAATCCTATACCCACCTGCTTATGGGTAAACACCACTTTACAGAATTTAGCTCTGGATAGACATGTGTAGGACTGTGTTGTTAAGGTGAAACTAAAATCAACCATAAACTATCAAGGAAGAAATGTTACTTTTGGTAAAGCCTCCCAAGTCATTAAAATACTAACACACACACCCCGCCAAAAAGTTTTTACCTCTTTCTAAAAAGATAGAAATGAGATGGGCAGGTGAAAACTCATCGGCAGTGAGTTTTTCAGCAGAGATGCAACAACTTTTGCACCAATTTTAGCCCGACAGGGAATTCTAAGAATGCAGAAGTTATGAAGGAAGCAAAAGTTATTTTGATAAAACTGGGAAAAGTTATGAAGAGGGTCAATTGTCACCAGCTTTTTGCCTAATGCAATTCAGAGGTTCTTATTTTGATAGGTTAATGATATGTGGGGAGAGAAATTTGGTGTCTTTTCTGAGGTTTTTGTTCGTTCATTTTGTTGGCAAAATGTTTGGTCAGCATGATCAGAGGTAAAGTGGGGAATCTACACAATTATAGCCCAATCCCATGCATTAAAAATAAGCGCTATTGAATTCAATAAGCCTTACTCTTATATGCACCCTTAGGCCGCAATCCAATTTTTCCCCCTCCTCCTGCAGGGCTGTGAAGCAGTGGGGCCACAACCACACAGGCAGCCCTGATGCTCATAGCAGCCACTGTGGAAGGTGGGGAGGCAGGCTGGTGTAGCAGGTGGCTCCCGATCAGTCTAAATACATTGGAGCTTGGGCTGGCTGAGCCCCACTTCCGTCTCACTCTTGGAACACCACGTTTCAGGGCTTTCCATTGGCCCTGGAGTCTGGCTTCCTGACTATTCACACATTCAGAAACCAGAAGGTGACTCCTTGAGACGGAGAGCTGGTGGAAGGGACATATTTGCCTAATCCAACCCCCCCCCCAGCGCCACATAAGGGGAGGGTATTGGATTGTTCTGCCCATATGATGTAAGCTTTTGTGGGATCCACCTCATCAGATGCATCTCTCTCTCTCTCTCTCTCTCTCTCTCTCTCTCTCTCACACACACACACACACACACACACACACACATATGGTGTGTGTTGTGGGGATGGAATGAAGGCAAGGGGGGTTTAAATGCATAAAGAACAATGTCAAAAGCACAATAATTCAGTGACAATATATGGGACCATTAAGATACATGTATATATGCTTGTAAGCAGAACATGGGACCCAGGTGGCGCTGTGGGCTAAACCACTGAGCCTAGGGCTTGCTGATCAGAAGGTCGGCGGTTCTAATCCCTGTGACGGGGTGAGCTCCCATTGCTTGGTCCCAGCTCCTGCCAACCTAGCAGTTCGAAAGCACATCAAAAGGCAAGTAGATAAATAGGAACCGCTACAGCGGGAAGGTAAATGGCGTTTCCATGTGCTGCTCTGGTTTGCCAGAAGCGGCTTTGTCATGCTGGCCACATGACCTGGAAGCTATACGCCGGCTCCCTCGGCCAATAATGCAAGATGAGCGCGCAACCCCAGACTCGGTCACAACTGGACCTAATGGTCAGGGGTCCCTTTACCTTTACCTTTAAGCAGAACATAATGTCCAGTTATTTATTTGGACATATAGAGATTACTGAAAAATCTAATGATATGCAAACAAAATTCATCATGTTATCCCTGCTGTCATCTTTGGAAGTGTATTTGCAGCTGTTAGCAGAAATTATCTGTGGTTCTGCGTGCTCTCATTCTCTCCTTTCGACTGAATTTTGCAAAAATCTTTCCTTATATGGCCTGCCTTCCCACTCACTTTTTTCCTTTGCTACAGCTGCATCTATGGGCTGCTTCTTGCATGGCATTGCTACTTGGGTGCCAGTAGGGGGAGGGGACCTCAGCCCTCTAAGGCAAATGTGGCCCTCAAGGCCTCTGCAGATGGCCCTCAAAACTCTGCCTGGGTCACATCCCCTCCCTGGCCCTGCTTTGCATCCTCCTCTAGTGAGTTTACCTGGCTGGAATGTGTCCTTGGATGGTGACCACACACCGTTTGCCTAGATGGAGGATGGAGGGTGACTTTTTTCTGACCACACCCACTTTTGCTACAGCCACTGATGATATGAAGCCCCTGGAAGGTTGCAATAGATCCCTCTTGGGCCTGAAAAAGGTTTCCCACCTCTGCCTGAGTAGGGTAAATATTCATGCTGGTTTCATCAGATATGAAGGGCACATGTGTAAACAATACAGGAAACATAAAGGTTTAAACCAGGAGTTGTTGTTTTTTAATTGGAGTGTAAATGTTTTACATTTTTTTTTCAATTATAGTTTTAAAGAGAGAGGGAGGGAAGCCTGGCTTAAAGGAAATCTGAGTTTAATACAAACTTGTTCAATCCCACACACAATTTCAAACACTGAGTTGAAGGTTGCTTCATGAGAAAATATATCATGCCTCTGTGTAAAATATCTGATATTTGAGCCTAAGCATTTAAAATTTCACAGTGAATTTTGCAATATGCTAATAGTTGTAGACTTCCTACAGGACCAAGAGATCATTACAGATGTAGGAATCCCAGAAATGCTTCTTCTTTTTCTCACCGTGGTCATCCACCGAGTCACTGTGGTTGTTCTTTGAGGTTCTTCAGTTACCTGAGTCCTAGAATGTTTTCAGTTCTCAAATTATGAATGTTTATGACTCTACAAATCAAACACCATGCACATTCACTTTCTATCTCCTTGTTGGAAACTTGATAATCTTCAAGGAAATGATCTTGCTTAGTATCCTTACACGTGTACCAAGTGCCAAATAAAAATCTGCCTCTTATCTTTAAGCAGGTATCATTATCAAGAGGAAAGGGCACATAAGGATGGCATAGCTAAAAGTTTTGGATTATGCTTCTAAATTGCATATTTTAGGTTCTGTTTAGATGCAAACAAATATGATAATTATTACAGCAACCATTTAGTATGAATGCTGATTCAAGAAATATGTGAATTTCAAAATAGGAAACTTGATATAACTTAGTGATTTAAATATCCACACACCCCCCATGGGCTTTTTAGATGGTTTGGTTCTTAAGACTGAACATTGGTGGTTATCTTTCCTTCTCCTCGCCCTTCTCCTACACCTCCTCTTCTCAGTTTAATCTTGAATTACAGTATATTCAGAAAAAAAGCCTTTACATCCCCCTACCTTCCCCGATACCTCTTTGCCCCATCCCTACTGAAATCTAAACTGCCACCTTGATTTTCAACCAGTACAATAACCAGTCATCAATACATGCCATTCTTATTTTACACATCTGCTTTCTTTAGGATTGCCATAGCATTTAAATGCTGCTTCTGAGCATGCACAGAATCCCATTTCTTCAGTAACCTTAGAAGATTTCACTCATCTGGGATTAGAGTGTTGCATGTCTCCTGAGCTCAGCCTCTCCCTTCTAACCATTATTCTAGAAATAGTAAAACATAGTCATAGAATGGTGGAGTTATCCAACTCGTAAAGTCCAACCCCTTACAATGCAGGAACAGAAGCCACAGAAGCCAAGCAAGTTTCACCACCAAGTGCTCACTCAAAAGGAAGCCCTGGTTCATACATTCATGGCCCCCCTTTGATGCGTTGGCTTCTGATATGTTATCACGCCCAAATTGAGGTGTTGACTTCTAACATATGAAGCCCTGAATGACAATGGACCCAGATACATTTTTAAAAAATGGCTTTCTCTGTAAAAACCTTCAGGAGATGCCCTTGTGGGTTTATACCCATATGTGACCTGGGAAAGAGCCTTTTCTGTAGTGTTGCCCCAGCTATGGCGCTCCCTCCTGAAATCTGATAGATGTCATCACTGGCTATGTTCTGACTTGTATTTCTTTATTGAATTTATATACCGCCCTATGCCTGGAAGTCTCAAGGCGGTTCACAGAATAATTAAACATATTTCTGTTCTCCAGTCTTTTATTGGGAGTCAGTCTTGTCTTGTAAGAGATGAAGACTGTTGCTCTAGCATGGCCAGGGATGGCTGCAATGCTGAGTCATACGTTGTCTGCTATGAAACTGCTGTTTCACTGATTGCGATTACTTTAAATATTGATTTAGAAGTGAGGTGTGTGGGATTAGGGGAGGGATTATACCTCTGGTGGCAGACAGGTCATGCTCCTTCTGGGGTAGTTTGTCCACCTTTGGTCCCCACCCCGCACTCAGCTCTCACCTGCGGCTCCTAAAAGCTGTCAGGCACACCCTAAGAATGGCTTTAACTGGTCGGCTACACCAGGTGAGGGTAGCCGATGGGTCTCAAGTCCTCTTCGAGTTAGGGACTTCCCCTGCACGCAAAGACAGGCTCCGACAGATTGAGCAGATGAGACCAACAGTTGGTCCAACAGTTAAGAAAGCAGTTGTAGAGGGAAGTGAGGAGCAGATAGGGCTTGTCAACCTGGTAAGGTAGCCCATCTAGGAGAAGGAAAACTCTGATCCTAAACCTCAGCTGCCTTGTGGGACATCTTTGTGAGAAGAGAAGGCTAAGGAGTAAACCCTTGCACAAATCCGGAGTCCCTAAGATGGTTGGATGGCACCTTGCATGCCTCCTTCTGTCAACTCTTGCAGCCAAGCTGGTGCCAAATGTATTGCTGAGATTTTCTTTGGACCACATCATCAAAGCTGAGAGGGGGTCTTGTTGTCTGGGCATCCCAGGACCACCATACACACTGCCCAGGCTTGTGTCCCAATCCTAAGGACATTACCAGGATTTCAAAGGTGGAATTGACGTCCGGGGGGAATTTCCGAAAGGTGACCTGGATCTTAGGCAAGTCAATCAATAAATCGCCCTTTTTGGCATTTTTGTAAAATAAGCTCAACAATATCGGGGTCTTTCTAAAATCAGCTTAACAACTTTCGGGGGGTCCCTTTTGAAATATTACTTTTCAAAATATGGCAACCCTACAATCCTGATAGTTTCCCCCTACCCCTGAGCACGGAACTTACTCTTTAAGAGGATTATACAAATTCAGGGAGGATAAGGCTAGCAGTGGCCAGCAGCCTCAATGGTTATGTTCTCCCTCTACTACAGGAGGCAATATTTTTTTCCCCTGAATAACAGTTGTTGGGGAATCACAAATAGGGAAAGCACTGCTACTGCCCTTGGCTCCTGCTTGCAAGCTTCCCACAGCCATCTGGTCTGTCACTGTGAGAACTAGGAGTGCTGGAGCACAAGCTTACACAACCAAGAACTAGGTTACACTTTGAGCCTCATATTTTGATAGAATTGTAGAGTTGGAAGGGACCACGAGGATCATCTAGTCCAATCCCCCGCAATGCCTTTTGCCCAACGTGGGGCTCACACCCACAACCCTGATCTTAAGAGTCCCAGGCTCTACCGACTGTTAGGAGGGGCCTCAATGCACAAAAAGCAAAACTAATTCTCACATTATACAGCAAATATATAAAAAATACAGATATACAGACATCATTTATCTGATACAGCAAAAAGATTCTTAAGGGCTACTCCATTATTCTTGGCCCCACTTCTAAATCTGTGCAGAAACAGCTATATGATGATGATGATGATGATGATGATGATTACTATTACATGGCTGTAGCCAAGGGGGAGGGGAAGCTGCCCCCTAAACAATAAATATCAATACAAATCTGAGGTTCTGCCCCAACAAAATCCTGCCCCCTTTAACAAAAATCCTGGCTACGCCCATGTATTTACGCAATCCAAATTCCCTTAGGCCAGGTGTCCAGTCCAGCAGCACCTTAGCCAGGTGAGCTCCCGTCTGGCCTCTGCAACTGGACACCCTCGTGTAATCCTGGACCCGACCGCGACCCCGACCCCCGCGTCCTCGCGGATGGTGCGTTCCGTGTCTCCCGGACGCGTGTGGGCGCCTGTGCGCGCGCCGGAGCGGCCACGTGTTCTGTTCGAGGCGTCCCATAGGAGGCGCCCGCCCGCCCACTCCGCGAACGTGTGAAGGGGGCCTTCCTTCGCTCGCTCGCTCGCTCGCGCGTGCGTCCCCCCACCCACCCCGGGCGACCTACATTCCCGCGCGCAGCTGCCTTCAACCCCGACGCCACGCCACCCTGCCGTCGCCGAGGAGGATGATGATGCGTCGGGGCTCGGCGGCGAAGAGGTTAAGGCGGCCGCCTCCCTGTGCCCGCGCCCCTCCCTCCTCCTGCTCCTCTTCCCGCTCCACCAGCATGTAGGCAAGCGGGGCCCCTTCCCCTTTTCGCATGGAGCAGCTTCCTTGACGTCAGACCTATGAATATTGCACGAAGAAGCCGGCTGGCGAGAGCGACGGCTGGCGGCAGCGCTCGATGTAGGCAAGGCGGGCCCTTCGCCGGAGGGGAGTGCGCCGGGCACGAGGAGGCGCTGATCGCCGCCGCCGCTTTGGAGAAGGAGGCCGCCCGGCGCCTGCTGGCCGACAGGGGCGCCGCGGGAGCCGGAGGACTAGCGGCAGGCCGGCCGGCCAGCGCCGGTGGTGGTTGCGGTGGCGGTGGCGGCGACGGCCAAGCGGGCTTCTTGCTGCTGCTGCCGCCCCAAGAGGAGGAGGTTTTGGGCTGCGCGCTGCTCCCGCACCGGGAGGTGGCCCCGGGGGGATGTGACATCAGCGCCGCCGCCAGGCAGTGGGGCAGGAGAGGGGGACGGCTGCCCGGCAGCGCCGCCGCGGTCGCGCACTCGCTGCCCCCCGCTCCGGCTGCGCGTCTCCTGCCCGCGCCGTCCAGCATGTCTGCGAAGGAGAGGCCGAAAAGCAAAGTGGTCAAGGAGAGCGTCACGCTGTTGCCTTGTTTTTATTTCGTCGAGGTGAGTGGGGCAGACGATGGGGGGGGCTCCATCCTCTCTTTTTTTGGTGGTGGGGGTGATGGTGATGGGGAGAGATGATGTAAGGGGGCAGATCTGTCGCCTGCCCCACCTGGCACGCGCACCATCTCAGTGCCAGCTTCCCAAAAGCAAAGAACAGTTGTGCATTAGTGGTGTGTGTGTGTGTTTGAGGTGGATTGTCTGTCAACATTTCGCACGTATGCTTTACATGGGAGGGTGGGTCCTGCCCAAAAACTGGGTCTCATCTTTAATCAAGGGGTGGTGGTGGGAGGGGAGAGAGGCAATGTATTTCCCTTCCCTTTGGATCACCTTAAAGAGCCGTTTCCTGAAAAGCAAAAAAAAAAAAAGATCAGGATGATGCATCAGGAAGCATCGATCTGTAGGAGTGTAAACCTGGCTTGAAATTGGGGGAGGGGGTGAAACGCATAACAAACAGAGACTTCTTCCACTGTTTGTTTGGGGGAATCATTCCTTTAAAGATTGAAGGAGGGGTGCAAATGAAGGGGAGATCACATCACGTGCGCAGGATCATTCCAATAGGAGAGCAAGGTTGGGGGGAGGAAGGGGGTTGTTCTACACGTACATGTAGTGGGCATGCATTATTTGAGAAAATTAAAATGAGGGCACATTAAGGTTGGGAACAAATGTTTCTAGATGGCTAAACAATTGGTGTTGCATTCTTGTTGGCATGCACTTACATGGTGAATGTTTGGGTACATGGGAGGTGCTTGGATGATTCCGGTTTCCATACGTAGTCCGAGGTGTGCTGTGTGTGTTCATAAAAGCAAAGTGGTTGTGTGAATGCATTTGCCTGCCCCGCTTCCCACACTGATAGCTTCAGAACTGTTATGGCTGTTCTGTGTTGTTCCTTGTTAGTGTTCCACAAGCACTCATAGTGGTTCTTTTCTGACAGTGTGAACTTGTGAACTGTTTCTTTTACAGCTGGGGTGCAAAAAGGGATTTCGTATTTGTATGTTTCGTTGACAGCTCAGGAAGTGAGCAAGCATATCCTTGGAAGACCTGAGGATATGCTGAGGAAAGAAGTGTTGGACTGAGTCAGTCTGTGTTTGCTTTAGAAATGATTGACAAGACAACTTAGAAAAAGTTGTAGAAGTCAGCCACCTCCCACCATCACCTGGAGAAAAGAAGCTCAGCCCATCCCATCTAGACTCCCAGTGATGGGCTCTGTGTTGACATAATAGGAAGACTCTGGTCCAAGATAACCAATAGCCGCTTCACAAAGCCTAGCTGTTGTGTCTCATTTGCAATAATCAGATGGCATATAGCAAGGATAGGAAACCCGTGGGCTCGCCGAGTATATTGTTGGACTCCAAATCCCATCAGCCCCAGCCAATATGGCAAATGGTCAGGAATGATGGGATTTGTAGTCTAACAAATCTGAAGGTCCACAAATTTTACACCTTTGTCATATAGAGCGGTTACGTTTTAGGTATTTGGAATACAAGGACTGTAGAAATGATTACACTAAAGGTGTAAGGTTGCAGATACACTGAAAACTGATGCGGGTAAATGAGTGTTTTTAAAACGTTCCTTGGGTGCATTGTTTTATTGATCACTCAGAAAAGCATTTATTATTTTGTTATGGGAAATGCCCTATATATTCAGGGAAGAGTCTTCAAAGATTCCTCAAGTTCTGAAAGGGGAAGGAGGGAATGTGTGAGTTATCCCATGTAAGAAAAGTTTAAAGTCTTTCCCTAAATGTCCTCCACCTCCTTATTCTCCATAAATAAGAAATAAAAATGGAGTCATTAGCATCTCTGCCAGAGTGCTCAGATGATATAAAGAAAGAAAGCAGAAGCTTGGGGTCTTTCCTCCCTCCTGGGCATGTAGCAGAGTAGGAGGAGATAGGATAATGGATGGAATGTTCTTTGTAGGCCCTTTCTGACTCTTGCAAAGTTTGGCCTATATTGGGAGAGAGCAGCTATGACATCACAGTCACCATACTTTGAAGAGTATGGTCCTCCTGACACCATAGGGTAGAGTAAGGGCTGAAGCTCACTGGTAAAACATCTGCTTTGCATGCAAAGGTTTCAGGTTCAATTCACAGCATCTTCAAGAAGGGCTGGGTATGTCCCCAATCTGAAACGGTCAAGAGCATCTACCAGTCATTATAGACAATGCTGAGCTAGATGAACCAATAGTCCTACTTGGTATGAGTCTGCTTCCTATATTTATTTGAAAATGCTCCATCATTGATAGGTGCTCAAAGAATGAGATGCATAATTTTTGAATTACTAGATCACTGCTTCCAGTTGGGCCTTCTTTCACTCAGCCACCTAAGCATCATCCATGGTCTTGGTTCAATCCAAAATGACAAAGTCAAGGGAGTCGAAGAATGGTTGGCTGCTTTGCCAAAGGAAAGTACTCAGAGTTTTCATATTAGTTTTGCTTAGATAAGTGTAGCTGTTTGCTGATTTCACACCCTCCAAAACAGGCTGCAGAGAGCTGAGCAACATTGATTAGAAGACTCTAATGAACGTGTGGGGAATGGAACATTATTTATTTCATTGGAGCCACTTTGAGCCTGGCCTTTTCAAAATCAATCCTAAAGCAGGTTACAACAGGGAAAATTCATATTACATGCTCAACAAAATCTTAAAACACATCAAAAGTCATTACAGCAAATCAGAATCAACTCTACTGACCAATTTAGCCAAATGCTTGTGTGAATAAATGTCTCTTTAAAGCAGGTGTGGTGGACCTTTGACCTTCCAGGTGTTGCTTGAACTAAAACTTCCATCATCATTGGCCATTGGTCCTGCTTGTTGCGGCTGATGGGAGTTGTAGTTCAGCAACGTCTGGAAGGTCAAAGGTCTCCCACCGCAGCTTTCGAAGGTGCCCACAGGCTGTCAGCATTGGTACCAACTGAGTCTGTGAATGGAGGGCATTCCATAATCAAGGTGGCATGATTGAGAGCATCCTCTCACAGGTTTCTACATACCATTCATTGGCACATGTCACATTGTTAAGGGGGTGTCTCTGCAATGTCTTAAAGTCTGGGTTGGTGTGTAGGGGAGTAACCAATCCAATGAGTATGTGGGTCCCAAACCATTGAGGGCTTTAAATGTCAACCCAAGCACTTTTGAACTTGGCTCAGCAGCCGACTGGTAGCAAATGACGTCATTGCACTTCAAGCCCCCACACATGGCAGCAGGGGAATGGGAAGTACGATGATGTCACGTTAATGCATTTTGTTTCTCTGTACAGGGGAGGGGGGAGGATATGTGGGCTGGCTCTCTTCCTCTTAAATCACAGAGTATGTGGAGGCCGCCATCGCTCCAGTAGAACCCACACCGAATCAGTCTAAAATGGCTTTTGAAAGTCATCACTTCATTTTGTCGCCCAGGGAATAGCTCTCAGAATTGTATACAGGGAAACCAACCATTAAGACTTCACTGCACTGAACAATGAAAGAAATAAAACACACTGCTGGCTGTTATTTCTCCAAAGCCAGCAGGAGAGGGCAAGGCAGCCAGAGGGCGTGGAGAGTGGGAGGGAAAGAAGAAAATGTAAACTTGCCTGGTTTTAGGTAGCCACAGAACATGAGGGCAACAGTGAAGAGCATATAATAGAAATATACTTGCATGCAGAGGAGAGAACACTTTCTCAGGTGGGGCATTTGAGAAGGGGAATAGTTACAGGTAGATAGCCATGTTGGTCTGATGTAGTCGAAACAAAAAAATATCCTTCCAGTAGCACCTTAGAGACCAACTAAGTTTGTCATCGGTATGAGCTTTCGTGGAATGTTACTCATTTTGGAATGTGCTGTGTTTAATGAGGATTCTCATGTTTGGATTTCCATGGTCTGGATGGTTCCAGACACATATCGCCCTCAAAACTGCGCTGAGGTAATTATTAAAAACAGTCTATGAAGTGTAGAGTCTATCGGGGTTCTCACTCATGTGGATGATCTTTGAGTGCATAGGGCTCCCTCACAATAGCACCAAATGTGAGGTCAACAGAGGGCATAGCCCAGGGTGACTATATATCCTACTTTACAGAGGATAGTTCTGTGTTTGATGGTGTCCTCTATTTGAGGGTCGTCCAGTCCAGGGTTGCATTTACAGCATACTGTACATTTAAAGCACTATGATACCGCTTTAAACAATCACCCAAAGAATTATTGGGCCTCCGTAAATATGGCCTAAGACTGGTTTTAAAATAACCATAGAAAGAGAGAGTGAAAGCTTTGAAGATGCCCATCAACAAGTTTTCATTACTTGATCTGCAAACTAAGCAGGCAGACAAATCACCTCTGGTGTCTTCACTACCACAAGTTAGATGTGTTGCATTCTGTTTCAGTTATAGTAAATAATACTGCATGATAATCTCATGAAAACTGATGTCCTCTTTTTGGATCAGGCATACTCTTGAGCCTAAGTCTGTTGCTACCACCCATCTGCACATTCTGTTTCTGAACATCCTGGTGGATGGGGTTTCCTGAGGACCTACAGACAGAAAGAATTTAGCAAGCCTGAGTTATATGTGGAGCCCTTTTTTTTAATAAAAAAAAGCAACTTTCAAGACTCATACATGAATATTAAATCAAACACAACACATTTAAACATCAGGCAAGGCTTTGTGGATTTGTCAGGGCAAACAAAGAACTGTTAGATGGAGGTAAGATTAATTTAGCAAAGCATAGCATCGTTTCAAGTGTGGGAAAAGGAGAGTGACATTTTCTGCTTATCTGCTGGGAATCTTTTTGTACAAAGAAGGCATACATACAGTGATATGAGCCCATGAAGTGGCTCCCAGCTCGAAGAGAGCAAGGCCAAAGTTCCGTATGGTAAGCAGGGAAATTAGACCTGTTTTCCTAAAGGTCATTGATTATTCCTAGAAAGCAAAAGCAAGCCATTCGCCCAGCCTGCCAGAGGTTGTTAACAGCCAGCGTCACAGCCAGGCATGCACTAGAGGTGTTCACATGTGACATTCAATGATTGTATTATCTGTGACCCTGTGTACACCATACCTGACCTGTGCAAAGCAACAGGTGTATACTCTTTCACGCAAACACAACGTAGAACTGGTGCTGTTCTGGGTGCCAAATAATACCACGTTTGTAAGAAATCCATCTTTTAGTGTGGCAGCACCTATACATTGGAACTTCCTTCCTGTTGACAACCTCAGTGTTTAAATACTTAAATGGAGCTAGGCTTGTGTCCCAAAATCAGATTCAGAGAATCCTTAACCTCCAACAGAAGAGCCGGGCCTTCTGGCCCCAGGGTCAGAAAATTAGGTGCTCTGGCAGATATGTGAGTTGCTCGGTGAAAAATCCAAATAGGACCTGAACTTATTCTGAGGTTCTTATTCAGAGCAGAGCTGGGGAAACCCAAAGATCTACCTGGACCAATACTTTGAGATACTTATCCTCTGCTAATGTCATTTGTAGATCCTACAAGGTATACAACACTTAAGTTGAATCCTGACTCCATTTAAGGCTTAAACACTGAGATTGTCCTGGGAAAAGGTAAATAGAATATTAGGAGACTTGCCAGTGTAATTATCCAGTGTCACCACCCACATGGTCTTGACAACAAGGCCCAGAATAAATTCAAAGGGAAGGCAAAGATAAGGGGAGAGAACTGTTCGATTTAAAATCATGGACAAAGGATAGCATAAATTGTCTGGAAGATGCAACTCTTTGCCTCTGTGCAGCTCTTACAGTTGAGATGGTTTCAGAATTAATACATGTTCGTGACATGAATTTAACTATGGATGAATTCAGCCCACCAGCTTTCACTCACACTATAATATTCTGAAGCTGCTACATTTGGAAGACTGTTGGAAGCTCACTTTTATAAGTCTGTCAAAAATGCAACCAACCCAAGGACTGCCTCATTTTATTTTATTTTAAAGCCCAAGAACATGTGACTGGCTGAAAATGTGGTGCTGGAATCAGTTTGCCAGTACTGGGGAAACTGGTGCCTAGATATACGAACATACCTTCTATTGCTTTAGTATACCCATGAGTACCCATGGCTTTTTTCATGGTATTCCCACGAACCTTGGGGAAGAAATATACACACACACACAACCACTTGCCAGGTTGCTTGGGAGAAATGCCTCTGACCTTCTGCCAGCAGTTTCATAGCTCTAGTGTATCCTTGTTCCCAGAGGCAGCTAGCATATTGGCAGCCACTAGAGACAGGGCCTCAAATATGTGGAACATGTACATTTGCCCCCAATTCACTTTCAAACAAGATTTGAAAACCCATTTATTTCAAGCAGCCTTGAGCCGAGGTGTTGCGCTGACCATTTCAAACCATTTACATTGCGGCTGATTTTAAAGAAATGTTTTTTTCTGAATTGCTTGTGTTGATTTTATATGAGTGTTGTCCTGGTGCATTGTGATGTCCAGCACTGAGAAGAGATGATGGCCCATATACCTGAGGATGGATGGATGGCCCAGCACTCTTAAATTGGGTAGAAACAAAAGCAAGTTCAGAACCATGTACAAGGACTATAGCGTTGGTGTAGGATCATAGCTGGAAGTATAGCAGCTGAAGTAGACAGAGAAAATTGCCCTGGATCTACTCACAGATCTTTGTTATCTGGGCTAGGTGGTCAAGATCAAAGATTTGAAATGCATCTGGTCAGTGAAAGGCTCAGTGCAATTTTCTGCAGCCATTGACTTCTAGGGAACAGGATTTCAAATTGCTAAGAGTTCTTTTCAGATCCCCCTGGTAGACCGGGGGTGTATCTCTCTTCTCAGGGCAATGAGAAGTTTTCATTTGCAGACCCTTAATCAATGGCCCTGACAAGTATAAATGGCTCGTGTGAGACATAAATTGCTGCTGGATTCTCTCTGATGTTAGTCATTTTATTATATTGATTTTTGTTCTATTTATATTGTTTGTGTTACGAGGTTTGTAATGATGTATTTTTATGAATTGCCATATACCAGGGGTGGCCAACTCCTAAGAGACTGTGATCTACTCACAGAGTTAAAAACTGGCAGTGATCTAACCCCTTCTTTTTAGGAAGGAGGAAGGCCCATTTTGGGGGGTTGGGGTCAGAGTTGTTGAGTTTTTTTCAGGAAGGAGGTAAAATGTTGAGCTTTCTTTAGGGGAGCCACAGTTGTTCAGCTTCTTGGGGGGGGGAGCCAATGACCTACCAGTGATCTACCACAGATGTCCAGTGATCTACCAGTAGATCACAATCTACCTGTTGGACATACCTGCCATATACCAACCACCCTGGGAACCTTCAGGTTTAAGAGTGGGATATTAAGTAATGAATAAACAAATGTTGTGCTTAGTATGAAATAAGAGCATAAGAATAGCCTGCTGGATCAGGCCACTGGCCTATCTAGTCCAGCATCCTGTTCTCATAGTGGCCAGCCAAATGTGTGTGGGAAATGAGTGCGCAGAAGATGAGCACAAGGGCACTCCCTTTATTTTAAATGCTGCCGTTTTAATTGTTTAGTTTTATTGAAATGAGATGCTTTAGCTTTTATGTCTTGTTTGCAAAGTTGCCTTGGGAGGGTTTAGCCCTGCATACAAACATACTGGTGACCTATATTACAGAGAGCTGGCCTTTATTTGACATGTCCAAGTCTAATCTAAGGACAGATCATCCTAAAAAGGGCTAGCAGAGACCTTAAATTTGTCCATCAGCATTTAGCAACTGATGTCACCTAGTCACAATCTTCCCCCATTATGGTAGTTTGTACTGTGTTTTGTTTTGTTTTTCAAATTGTGGTAATCATTTCTAATTTTTGGATTAATACTACATCAAGCTCTCTCCCACTTGATCCATCCCTATTTTGAGATCATTTGCTCTTTCTGCCTCCACAGCTGCACTTCTTCCTATGGTGCTGAACCAGCACTATAGTCCTTGTCCATGGTGCTGAAATTGCTTTTGATTGCAGCCTAGGTTCATCTAGACTTCTTCTTGTCCTGCCTCTTTCCACTGGGACAACCCAATAATATTTACAGCTGAATTGGAGCAAACTTCTGTCAGGTTTTCTGTGGGTTGATGTTTGCTCCAATTCGACACTAAAAAGCGGATTTTCCCAGTGAAAGCAATGGGGGGAGCGGAAAACCACTCAGACCCATGCTTTCTAGGCAATGGGACAAGTGGAAGCTGCCTGTTTCAGAGCACTGGGTCTGTTATAATTAGCCATTAAATTTGTATACCCAGAAGTTAACAGAAGTTAGGCTATTCTCCAAATTAGGGGCACAGCGGGGCCACCAGCCAAAACTGATGGAAGGCAACACTGCACCACCGAGGCCACCTGAGCCTCAAGAAACAACAAAGGATCCAGGAGTACCCCCAAGCTACATAACCACCACTTCAGAGGGAGGGTAACCCCCTCAAGAGCAGGCAAATTCCCATATATCCAGTCTAGGGAACCACCCACTAACAATGCCTCGATCTTATCTGGATTGAGTTTCAATTTCTTGGCTCCCATCGAATCTGTCACCAAGGCAAGACAACGGTCTAACACATCCACTGCCACACACACAGATGTAAAGTGAACTGAAGGAGGGACCTGATTTTCTATATCCATTTCAATGGGGGTTTAGGCTCAGTTTTGGCACAGAAACTGCTTGGGTCACCCTATATGAGAGAGAGACATGGGAAACATAACCTTGTTAATTCTCCTCAACCTCTTAGTGGCTTTTGATACTATTGACCATGGTATCCTTCTGGAGAGGCTGTCTGAGTTGGGGTTGGTGGCACTGCTTTGTGGTGGCTCCAGTCCTACTTGGATGGTCTCTACCAGAGGGTGATGCTTGGGGGGGTTCATTTCAGCCCCATGGAGCCTTCAATGTGAAGTTCTTCAGAGTTCAATTTTATCCCCTATGCTATTTAACATCTACATGAAACCGCTGAGCAGCATTCGAAACTCCCATTGTTCTAGGTGCATTTTGCGATGGGGAATTTCATTAATGCGAGCAGTTTCTGAGCTCTGGGCGCAGTACTGAGCCTAAGATTTCAGTTTACAAATGCCACTGCTGGAAGAAAAGGAGGACCTTTTCCTGCCTCCCCACTTCCAGCCACTCTCTGAAGACTGGAGAAGTGACCCTCATAAGAATATTAGGGGGGGGCAGGCAGGGGAAGTATGGCTTTGTTTTTTGCAGTCTTCAGATGAGGACTAAGCCATGTGAAAAATGAACATAAGATTTTAGCTGCAGTTCATTCATTTTCTGCTTTGTATTCTTGTTATAAAAAAGCTAAACACTCCATTGTGGTGCCCACAACCTCGGTTTAATGTGCCACTCAGCTCCTAGCTTTCATATCTCAGTTTCTAACACTGCCGCTGAGTGGGGTCATCCGTAGTTTTGAGCACATTGACACACAGTTCTGCTTCTCCTGCACACCAATGTGGACCAATGAAATGTGCTCTCTGAAGGACATGAAGTAACTTTGTTGTGTACATTTTGCAGAAGGAAGACGATAGCTTTGTGTGTGTAGCAATGGATTACAGTGGGCCTGCCACTTAAGTGAGCGTTCAGGTCCATGTATCCACATGCAAAGGCAAAATTGCATTAAGTCAGGAACCCCCAGAGCTGCACACCCCCTTCATAACCATCCCTACCTGTCTGGAGCTGGCCTTGCTCTCTGCTTTGCTTAGAGTTGGGAAGGAGGAATGATGTAACCGAGCAGAGTGGACATCATCAGGATCCACAGTGAGAAACAGTTGGGCTAGATGGGTTTAAGGCGATCTCCCATGTTGTGATCATAAAGTGGAAAAACATGTCACTCGTCAAAGAACAAGCTCAGACAAAATGTGGTTGTCAGTACAATAGTATTTAAAACGAACTGCCCTGTCCAACCGTGTATTGTTTAAGAAGCTGCACTAGCACGTTCTGCAATATATTCCTGGAGAATAAAAGCTGCATTGTCTGGAAAAAGTAGTAGCAGGATTTGGGAAACCCTCGAGCTCATGAAAATAGATTAACATCTCACTTCACGAATTCCAAGGCTGAGTCATGGCAGAGGAAATATATGTGTCTGGACTTATGCCCAACTCAGGCCATGCCCTGCCGCATCACTCTCTGTCTTGCAAATTGAGCATCCAAGCCAGCTTCATTAAATTTCCCGGGAAGCTTCCAATGAAATCAATGGGGAGTGAAGTACACCTAGCCTTGTGCAGGATTGTGCCCATTGATTTTATACCCTTGGCTCGGAAACTCTCAGTAGAGGGTCATGCAGTGCCTCTTGCCACTCTGATACAGTCTTAGGACACCCCCACACTATCGATCTATATTGGTCAGTTTAATGGACATAACAATAATTTTGGGGGTCCTGGGTTACTCACGAGGCAAAGGATTCTGTACCAGACCTCCGGGACCTTTCAGGAAACTATGGTTCGAAGGGTTCCTTGAGAAAAGGGAAATGCTATTCAACCATAAAGACATAAGAAGATGCCTACTGGATCAGACCAAAGGCTAATCTAGCAGAACATCTTGATTCCCACAGTGGGATGTCTCTTGGGAAGACCACAAGCAGGGCATAATGGCAACTGTCCTCTCCTGCTGTAGTTCCATAGGAATTGGGATTCAGAGTCATTCTATCCCTGATAGGATAGCTCAGTTGGTTAGAGCATTGTGCTGATAATGCCAAGGTTGCAGGTTCGATCCCCATATGGGACAGCTGCATATTCCTGCATTGCAGGGAGTTTGGACTAGATGATCCTCAGGCTCCCTTCTGACTCAACCATTCTATGATTATTTGATCTTTGAACCTGGACTAGTACTAGCCCATGATAGCCTTACATACCTTGCCTTTGTCAGACCCCCATTGAAAGCCATCTGACCGAGAGGCTCTCTTCATTAGTCTCTGGTATAGTTATGCCCCTGAGAGTACCATTGCTTCCCTCTGAAATATTTGGCTCAACAATGCATGCACACCCCATTAATGAATGCGGACTGTGCATGCACATATATGCAAAGCAAAGTTGTGGGGACTGTGGTTTGGTGTGCGTGTGTGCATCAAAAAGAAACAGAACGTGATTCCTTTGTTTTAAAATGCCAGCGTGGATACTTAAGGGAACAAACCCTCTTTCGATCATTCATTATCTTGCAAATAGCAAGTTGTTCCTTTGTTATTGCATTATATCATATTAGAAAGGGGGGGGAGATTATGCAAAAGTCTGGTTTTTTTATCCTCCAGATGGAGTGGGATTTAGTCCTCACATGTTGCAGGGAAAGTTACAAGGACACAGATTATTTGATGAGATACAAAGGAGGAGGTGGAAAGCAAGGAGATAAATTATATAATTAACTCTTGCAGTGCCAATATCACATGTGAGCAGCTTTGCATTCCTCTACGCTTAGCACCATAGGACACAGAGGAATTCCAGAAGCAAATCTGGAGGTTGTGGTTGCTACCATACCTGCATCAACTCTACTTGTGGTTTTTAAATTGAAGTGTTTCAAAGCTTCTAAAGCAGTGGACATTTAAATGCCTATCTAAGCAACATCTTCCTGTTTTAAAAGCTGTATGCTGCGGTCCCCCCAAATGCTTGACCAGTGAGTAAGATTGATGGACAGACATGCTGTTTCAGGTGTCTCTGAGCATGCAGAGAGTGCCTTGTTCCCCAAACTGACTTTTCCATAGCATGCTATCCATAATATAAAGCACATAGCTTAAACTTCAGTGTGTGCAATTGGTGTGATGGTGGAATTGTTTCTTATTTTTTATTCATTCCTACCTCCACTTTCCTCTCCTTCTCTTTCTCCTGTGTCAGATGGTAAACTCTAGGGGGCTGGAGTCTGCTCTCTTGTACTGTGTAAAGCACCGTGTCACTATATAAGTAATAAATAAGGATTGTAGCATAGAAGCTCAAAGATGAGTTCTTATCCATCTATGGAATGTACTTGCTCAGAGACACTTTGCATCTGGAGTAGCTGGTGGAAGAGGCAGGGCCATTGCAGTTACACAAAGACAGGGAACAGCTGACAAGGGAAGGAAGCATCTCTGTGTAACTGCAGCTTACGGACCTGTCACTGACTGAATTGGACAGGAGCTGCCTGTCAACTGTTCCGTGCTGATTTTGATTCATTCCATTTCGTTTAGAGAAGATGTGTGTTCAGGAGTGTCACTTAGTGCAGGAAAGGAAAGTTCAAAAACATTCCCTTTATCAGAACAGCATCTGATGGCTGCTGTACAAGATCTGGGCCTAAATTGGCTACATGTTTGGCAGTTACACCCTCTTCTTCTAAGTATGTCTGATGTGAGAGAAGCAGCCACCAGGAATTTTAGTTCGTTGAGGCTTCGGTTAGATCCAGAACACACATAGCACTTACACTCTTTGCTGTTAGACCTTCAGTTTTCTCCCCTCCCTCCCTGGGCAGGTTCCCACCCCTCTGTTGTGTAGAACAATCCAGCAGCGTCGGATCAGATTAGCAGACTCTCCAAGTGTACCTATTTTCCAGGATTTATACAAGCCGCCCCAGTTTCTGATTTGAACTTGGAATGTCCTGCTTTCCCTTAGGACAGGCATAGGCAACCTTGGCTCTCCAGATGTTTTGGAACTACAACTCCCATGATCCCTAGCTAACAGAGCCAGTGGTCAGGGATCATGGGAGTTGTAGTTCCAAAACATCTGGAGAGCCAAGGTTGCCTATGCCTGCCTTAGGAGGTCCCTATTATCATTGGAGAAATGTTGGAGGGTATAGAGTTCTGTGACCTCTGAGTCAAGGAGATAAGCAACTATGCAAACTTTAGAAGACCTCTGAGGGCAACCCTGTACAGGGAAGTTGTTTCATGCATTCCTGCACCATGTGGCAACCCAGCAGAATGATAGCTCTGTTTTGAGCATGCTCAGAGCTCTTTCTCTGAAGGCCAGATTTCCTTGTAGCTTTCAGCATGTTCTAATAACCAGAGAAGCAATAGGTAGTGTTTCCTATATTGGGGAGCTTTTGTTTGTTTCTTTTGCATTTCTTTTATGGCCTTCTGAGAGAGAGAAATAAAGAAACCGGGAGAGAGCACAATTAAGCAATGCAATATAAACGCATGCAGAGACAGAAAAAATAAAGCAACAATACAATGGGGAGGAGAACCTGAAAGCAACTGAGAATACAATATAGCATTCAACTATCTCATATTTAAAAGGGGAGTACTGGTTAGACATTATTTTTACTGTATTTTGTATGTATTTATATCGATAAATTTTTATATTTAAAAAAAGCAGCATGTTTCTGAAATAAATATATTTTACTTAATCATTTTGCATGTATTTTTGTCAATCAAATTGGGAGGAGAAATGGTGGGTGGCTTGTGTATGTGTTGCAAAAAAACTCTGTATTAACTATTAAGAACTGCAGCAGCACCTGGGTAAGACAGGGCAGGCTGAACAGAACCATGAACAATTCCAGAGTATTTTTCAGGGCATTTCCACAAAAGGTGTGCATATTCACTTCCAACAAGTCCTTCCCCTCATGTAACTACAGTACAGGATATTAATTCTTGCTTACTTTTTTTTGTCAGAGAATTTCTACAAGTTTGGGCTCTGTGCCTGTTTGGATATCCCTGGTCCTGAATGGGGTAACTGTGCCCCTGAAGGACCAGGTGCACAGCCTGGGAGTCATTTTGGACTCACAGCTGTCTATGGAGGCGCAGGTCAATTCTGTGTCCAGGGCAGCTGTTTATCAGCTCAATCTGGTACGCAAGCTGAGACCCTACTGTCTCGCCAGAGTGGTGCATACTCTAGTTATCTCTCGCTTGGACTACTGCAATGCGCTCTATGTGGGGCTACCTTTGAAGGTGACCCAGGAACTACAACTAACGCAGAATGCGGCAGCGAGACTGGTGACTGGGAGCAGCCGCCGAGACCACATCCTGAAAGACCTACATTGGCTCCCAGTACGTTTCCGAGCACAATTCAAAGTGTTGGTGCTGACCTTTAAAGCCCTAAACAGCCTCGGTCCAGTATACCTGAAGGAGCATCTCCGCCCCCATCGTTCTGAGGTCCAGCGCGAGGGCTTTCTGGCGGTTCCCTCGCTACGAGAAGCCAAGTTACAGGGAACCAGGCAGAGGGCCTTCTCAGTAGTGGCACCCACCCTATGGAATGCCCTCCCAACAGAGGTCAAAGAGAACAACAATTACCAGACCTTTAGAAGGCATCTCAAGGCAGCCCTGTTTAGGGAAGCTTTTAATTATTATTATTATATCCTAAAGCTCGCCTCTACTTCTCCTGCAAGGGACCCGGGTGGCGCTGTGGTCTAAACCACAGAGCCTAGGGCTTGTCGATCAGAAGGTCGGCGGTTCAAATCCCCGCGACAGAGTAAGCTCCCGTTGCTCGGTCCCTGCTCCTGCCAACCTAGCAGTTCGAAAGCATATCAAAGTGCAAGTAGATAAATACTTACCGGCGGGAAGGTAAACAGCGTTTCCGTGCGCTGCTCTGGTTTGTGAGAAGCGGCTTTGTCATGCTGGCCACATGACCCAGAAGCTGTACGCCAGCTCCCTTGGTCAATAAAGCGAGATGAGTGCCGCAACCCCAGAGATGTCCGCAACTGGACCTAATGGTCAGGGGTCCCTTTACCTTTACCTTACTTCTCCTGCAGTGTGGCTGCTAGGAGATCAAGTAAGCACATTTTTGTGTTGCCCCCAAACACTAATCTAAATTGTGATTTGTTGAAGTAAGGCAGAATCATAAATCACAGTTGGAAGCTGGCTAGTTTAAAACAAACCATAGTTACGCTTAACCACAGTTTGTTGGATTTGAACAATGCAACAAGCTGCAATCAATGAAAAAGCAGAAGCAAATGTTTCTGAATTTCCTGGGCCGGAAGAGGATGGGGAGTGAGATTCAGGACCTTCATGTGAGGCTAGCCTTGTTCCTGTCGTGATGCAAGTAGAAAGTGTGTGCTCTTGATCACATCTGCTTCTGGCCAAACCACATAAATTGCCAGGTTCGCTCCACATCCATGGAGCCTTGAACACTTGTTTCCAACAGCGGACAGACAGATTGGCCAATGAAAGTCAGAAGCACGCAGTAGCAACCCCCCCCCCTGGTGGCCCCAGGTATCGAATAATCAGGTGTGTACTGCTTTAAAACATGGAGCCATCAATCCTCCTTTCAGAACTCACTGCTGTTCATTGACCTGTCCTTGGATTTCTTTAAACCATTTAGAAAGCTACATCTATGTGAGTGGTCATCTTAAATTCCGCAGACAAAAGTATGCATTTTGTGACGTAAATCCTTTTTTCAGTCCTCAATCCATTGCCAATCAATTTCATTGTGTTGGGAGAGTGATTAAATACCTAGCAGAAGCATCTGAAGAGATAGTAGAATAATTCCTCATGTTGAATACTTTTGATTTGGTGGTTATCTTTTCACTCTGCTTTCCTAAGGATTAACATGGCGATGTTTGTCCTTTTTATTATCATGGCACTTGTGCGATACTAAAAAGAACTCAGGCAATTTTGAGGTTAAACAAGCTTATTAATTATACTGATCATCTTCGCCTCCTATTCTCCTGAAATCAAGGGCTACTGTTTCCTGCACAATGCATTTCCAGAAAATCAGGATCCCAAACTTACAGTTTTGTCACTGAATACTTAGAAGCATCTCCCATAAACCCACTGTACAGAAGCTTCACTTGTTTTTTCCCCACCGTAAATTTCAAAGAGGAGCAAGGTTTAATTGCTGAAGCCAGCTCTCCATCAACCAGCTAAAGTGTTCCGATATTAGGCCCCTTCTCTCTTTTGTATCTGTTTGCCTTTAAGATTCCAATTTGAGTCCAGAAGTTAAAGCAATGCCATCTAATTACATCGGACATGCTCAAGGTGTTTGATGTTAATACTTGTAATTGCAATGCTCCTGCTGTTCAAAGCAACACACTCAGTAAATATTCATAAGTTCAAATACCTACCTGCAACTTCTCCTTTGAAAACATACATGGTTTTCCCTTGGCTTTTTTCTTTTTTAAAAAAAGTCTATTACATACAAGTGGTGGCAAAACTCTTTTGGCCTGAGGTCTGAATTCGCACTCGGGTCAAGCCTCTGAGGTCACATGGCAGCAGTGAGTGTGGCACATAGGCATTATGCACCTTTAAGCGCCAGGCAAAAACATTCCTTTCTAACCAGGCCCTTGGCTGATTGTCATCCAATGCCCTTTTAAAATGTGTTGGGGAGGAGAGGGATAATTGGGTTGTCCTTGTTTTTGTTCTTATTATGTATCTTGTGTTTGTATTGGGATTTTATGTTGCGAACCTCCCTGAGGCGTGCGGGTATAGGACAGTATACAGATTTAATAAATAATCAAAATAAGAATAGGCATGCAGCCCCCACCTTCTACAACTGATCTGTGCTGAAGAGCTGGAGGGGGGGGTTATCACCTGGGCTGTGGAAGGTACCCCCAATTCTGTTTGGGGTCCAGTTTGATGATCCAGATCAGGCCACAGTCCAACCTGGACCAATCAGGACCCAACTCAGGACCCAGACCAAATGGAGAGGGACATATATAGCCCCTATTTAAAAATCAAGGTTTTAAACCCCAATTAAATGTGTCCTGGGCATCATTGGGAGACTATACAGGCAGAGACTCTCACCTGCATCATCTCCTCTCTCCCCCTTCTGACCACATTGAATCAGTGCTTTGAACTCTAATTTAAGATGTGGTTGGTGGCGAGGAGAGAAAGGAAGAAAGAGATGGTGCAGGCAACATCTCTGCCTGTATTGTCGTCTCTTCACTACTTGACCACCACTGCCCTCCCTCCACCTTTTGACAGCCCCAGATCACAGCAGGTGGACCTGAACTGCCTCAGTGTGATCTAGTGCTGCTTCAACCCACTCTGGACAAATTTCAGAGTGACCCATATTGGCCCAATTTGGTTTGGGATCTGAGATTTGTATGGACCAGGATGTAGAGACTTAAGTTATCAGCCTCTTCCCAGGCGTCAAATGACCAGCCTGATGAGCAGAGAGGGAACAAATTGCATCTCTACCAGGGCACTGAGCTGAGAGGTGAAGGTTAAACCTCTCTGGCCATCTCAGTGCTGTGTTTACTGGAGAGCTTGGAGGGTTGATGTGACCCGCAGTCTAGGGGTTAGCTGCTCCAGAGGAAGGTGTGAAAAAAGCAATCAGGGTGCTACATCGCAGATTTGTGCAAGAGAAAGTCTGCTAACCCAGCGTGAACTTTCCCACTTCCTCTCCCCCCCGCCGCCCCCCCCCCCAAGATACTGCAGCTCCCTGAAAAGCCTCTCGTCAGGAAAAGGCACATGATGTGGCCCTGGGGGCTGCAGTAGCACATTCAAACACATTTAAGAGATGTAAACCGATTTATGATCAGGTTTCTGTGCTTTTTTAAAAAAATGTTGTTGTTTAGTCGTTTAGTCATGTCCGACTCTTCGTGACCCCATGGACCATAGCACACCACGTGCTACCTTTAAAAAAAAATTAAAGGTGCTTAAATTATCGTTTGTGCTAATGGCAAACTCAGTCTCTGAGTGGCAGTGCTTTTATGTTTCAGAAGTACACAAATATTGTGGAAGCAAACCCTGAGAGAGTTGTTTGCCCCTTGGATGCTTTTGCTGCTAAATATTGGAGATTCATTCTCCGTGTTTGCATTCATGGGATTGTTGTCTATCACATGATGGTATATGTTTTCATTCCACAGGGTGGGACGTGACAGAGACAGGATGTTTGTGTTACTGTGTTTCCTGAAGTGGGACTATTGTCCTTTGTTCATTCTCTTTGCTGTCTGATGCTAGAGAGAGAGGGAGCCATGTTGCAGTGATCTGTGTGTGTTTATATGTAAATAAACGTAGATTAGCCAAATGCTGAGCTACTGAGTTCTGTTACGCAACTGCGCAAACTCTGTGCATCCGTAAGTGTGCTGATGTTTCTTGGCATCAGTCGCTGTGATGTTCGGGCTGAAGAATGCTTATGAAGCTCCTGAACGATCGACCAGGAGGGAGAGAACATGCCAGTCGGGCATGTCCCTCTACCAGGGTCCTACTTGCGAGTAAGAGATCCTAACCAGTTTGCCCCTTGGATGTTTTTGCTCCTAAATATCATGTTTCTGCTTACGCTGACCTTGGGGTTTCACCAAGTGTGCTGCTAAGTCCACTCACCTTCAACAGTGGGCGGTGTTGTGGCCAGGCATCTGGTATCCTTAGTGATCCGGCCAGAGGGTGGAGGGATGCCGCCCGCGTCATGCTGGTGCCTGACTGTCACCCCCCCCCAGCTGGCCAAGCGGTGCAGCTGGGGGCGTGGCCACGGGCGATTTAAATTGTGATGCAGCCGAGGGGGGGGGGGTAGTAAGGGTATTCTGGGATCCGGGGGTGTGGATCCTGCAGATGAGCAGGAGTCAGGTTATAGCCTGGTTTCACTCAATGCCTAAGCCAACCCGCTCACATCTGTAACCAATAAAGTTGTGGCCTAATTTATCCCATAAACCTAAAATATCCAGGTCTGTGTGTTTATTATTGAAGGGAACTGTGGGGCCCAGGGCCTTGGCACGCAACTCTCTCTGATTAGCCCCGTTTCAGCTACAAAGTCATCACAACTCTGTGTCTTCAGTTTGCTTGTGTTGCTATATACATAGCTGTCAAGTTATCCCTTTTTTTTTAAGGGAAATTCCCTTATGCTGAATAGGCTTCCTCGCGAGAAAAGGGAAAACTTGGCAGCTATGGCTATATAGGCTTGCAGATGAGACTCAAAAAAAATGTATGCATTGTTTTTAACAAGTCGTCGTCCTCCTTCCTTCCCAGTTGCCCATACTGGCATCTTCTGTGGTTAGCCTCTATTTCCTTGAGCTGACGGATGTCTTCAAACCAGTTCACTCTGGATTCAGTTGCTATGACAGGAGTCTCAGTATGCCGTACATCGAACCTTCACAAGAGGCTGTTCCTTTCCTGATGTTGCTCAGCTTGGCTTTTGCGGCACCCGCCATTACGGTGAGTTGCAGAACATCCCACTTACCCCTCCTCTTCACACCCTTTCAAACTACTGCCGGCGCATCGGCAGAAGAGCAGAGTTCACGTTTTCATAAGGGAATGTTTGAATAAATCAGCAAATGTTTGAATCGCACAGTTACATCTGCATACAAGAGTGATGTAGTGGTGGGTGGGGAGAGGGGTTATTGTATTGGTTTTGGTTTTACTTTGTGTTTTTGCACAGTATTTTTATGCTGTGCATTGCCCTGAGATCTATGGATGAATGGTGGTATAATAGATGATAGATAGATAGATAGATAGATAGATAGATAGATAGATAGATAGATAGACAGAATTAATATTATTATTATTATTATTATTATTATTATTATTATTATTATTATTATTTTATTTATACCCCGCCCATCCGGCTGGGCTTACCCAGCCACTCTGGGCAGCTTCCAACCAAATATTAAAAACAATACAGCATCATAGATAGATAAATGATTGATAGATGATAGATAGATAGATAAATATAGAGAAGTGTTCCCCTCTTTCTTCAGGAAGAGTGCAACCCCATCCAGATTAGGTGATCCACCTAATTAGAGGAGCAGCATGGTGCAGTAGTTATAGTGTCAGACTAGGACCTGGGAGACCAAGGTTCGAATCCCCACTGGGTGATCTTGAGCAAGTCACTCACACTCAGCTTCCCCTACCTCACAGAGTTGTTGTGGGAATTAAATGAAGAGGACCATGCAAGCCACCTTGAGGCCCATGAAGAAAAAGGGAGGATATAAATCAATCAATAACAGCTGAATAATTCAGAAACAGGGCCGTCTTAAGGGTATAAAACGCTGTGGTGCAAAAATCTATCCGGTGCCCCCCCCCAATATTAAATTGGATTGGGCAGCGTGTGCAAAGGATTTGTCTATTTCTAGCAATCCCCTGTGCTCAGAAATAAAACGGTGCACAAGCTTCAGTTCCATTCATGAATTCGTCTTCTCCTAGTGCCTCAAGGAGAAAAGCGAATCTCCTGCGGGGGGGGGGAGTGCAGGAGCCCTTATCTGTCTCTCCTTCAAGCATCCACACTCTCTGCTGCTGCCCACTTTCACGTCGCCCAGGAGCTTCACGTCCCGTCGGACTTCATGCCTGCTCCGCGCCCGGAGCCGCTGAGGGAAACTTGGCCGGGCCGGCAGGACAGGGGCGGCACGGAAGAGGAAGGGCAGCGCGGAATAAGAAGGGCGCTTGGCAGGGGCTTCACTGGCCACCCCATCCTGTCGGGATCTGGGCGCTCCTCTTCAGGCAGCCTCGCGGAGTGTCAGTGCGCCCTGTGCTTTGGCCCAGATGCGGCTTCAGGCTCTTCTCCTGCCGCTTCGCCCATCCAAAGCTCCGGCGGCGGAGTCGAGGGGCTCCAGGCGGCGCTGGGCTCGCTCGGCTTCAGGCGCCCTTGAGAGCCCTGGTGCCACACGCCAGTAACCCCAAAGGGAAAGACGCCTCTGCTGGCGGGCACAGCGTGGTGCCCCCGGCGGCCCGGCGGCCTGGTGCATTGCGCCACCCAGCCTTGCCTTAGGGCCGGCCCTGTTCAGAAACTACTCACCCAGGGCTTATCCACACTTGCTTTTTGCCTCACTCTTTCCAGGCAGAGACCTTCACTTTAATGTTCTGTGTCTGAGTGTGGTCTGTTTGTTGCCCCAAGCTTTCCCTGTGAAAACCCACTCTTTAAACCGGAATTGGAGGAAAAACACCAATGTGGGCTTCTCACAGATTGCCATTTGCTCTGATGGAGCTTTAAAGAGCAATGTTAAACAAAACGCAAATTTAAGAATCCCCATCAGTTGCTCTTTGTCGAAGCGACACCTTCATAATGACTGTGCAGAGACAGATCATGTTTTCGGAGGCTGTTTTTGACAGTAGCTCTCAGTTTATAGAACCCCCATGGTCCTTTTTGCCATCTACATTCTCGAGGAATTATACCACCTCCGCTGCCCTTATTTTCCTGTAGGCGAAATAAGAAAAGCCCATTAAGATACACAGTGCAGCAGGGAGAAGGTTATTGGGCTAGCAAGAACGTCAGACCACTGAACTCTCCGCTCAGCACACAGCAGGATGTCTGCTGCATCAGCAGTCATGGGTTTCCACAGCTTTTAATTGAAGCTTCAACATGAAATAAATAAATAACATCTCGTCAGCATTGCTTCATACTTAAAATACGTGGAGGTCACCCTGATTATTGGTAATTAGAATCCATTTCTTTATGGTAATTAGAATCCATTTCTTTATGGTTATACCTCCAACAACAACAACAAAAGAGTGAGCATTAAATGTATATTCATGCATATAAATAATAATAATAATAATAATAATAATAATAATAATAATAATAATAATAATAATTTTATTATTTGTACCCCGCCCATCTGGCGGGGTTTCCCCAGCCACTCTGGGCGGCTTCCAACAGAATATTAAAATACAATAGTCTATTAAACGTTAAAAGCTTCCCTAAACAGGGCTGCCTTCAGATGTCTTCTAAAAGTCTGGTATTCCTTGACGACAGGCAAGTAAACGTGTGGAAAGGTTTTGCATTTTGAATGCCACCATGTGTCTGCTAAATCTCTGATAGCTCAATTTACACCTTGGATGAATTTGCTTTCATCAAGGGTTGGACAGGCAAATGTGTGCCAACGCTCAGGTTGTGGGTTTGTGGGTGGTTGTGTTGTTGTTTTTTTAAACAGTCCACGAAGAACTGAAGGAACTATTACGTTCCATTAGGTGCAAGAGAGATTAAAACGAACATAGGTTTCTGTGCATTGATCTTGTGGGCATTTCAGGCTTTGGGTAGGATAAAATCTAAGCGAAAGAGCACTACTGAGTTCTTCCCTCAGCGCATGAACAGCTCGCTGCAATTTTTGCTTAACAGGGACAACTGCGGAGTGTTGTTGATTTTTATACTCACAAGCCATTCAGTCAGCTTAAAGCAGGCATGGCCAAACTCGGCCCTCCAGCTGTTTTGGGACTACAACTCCCATCATCCCTAGCTAACAGGACCAGTGCTCAGGGATGATGGGAGTTGTAGTCCCAAAACAGCTGGCGAGCCAAGTTTGGCCATGCCTGGCTTAAAGGATGTTAAATCTAGAATGGCCCCCAAACTATTGCCAGTGTTTATGTGAGTGCTGTTGCATATATAGACAAAATGGTGCCCCACACACAGCCCCAGTGTTGGGGATAGGGCCAGTGCAGGGTTATTTAGTCCTGGCCTGGCCTGCCTTCAACCTTTTCATTCTACCGATCCTCCCATCCTTTATTCAGTACAGGCATTGCTGGTCACCATTTAGGGCCAGCTTGGGGGGGGGAGTCAACAGTTGATTGGCTTTGGTGGTTTTATTCTTCACTATTCTGTACTGATTTGCTGGCAGGTGTAATGAACAAAGAATGACGGTAAATAGGTTAAACATTGGCAGGCAGGTCTCCAGAGGTTATCAGGCAGTTAAGGTTGTAGTTCTGAGACTCGCCTTCAGGGCTGTGGGACTCACTGGGGACCTTTGGGGCCAACGTGTAACATCGACCTATAATTCTGAGGGCCTCTTTATTCACCTGAAAGGTGGGGCTTAAGGGACAGGTTAGATGAAATGGTACCCCTCACCTTTGGCAGGGTTGGCTCACCCATAGTTGGTTATGAGTAGGGAGCTGGTTGCTTTAAAATAAGTGGCCCAATTCACCCATAGTGTGTTTTTGTCTCCTTCCTTTCATGTTTGGTCACAGAGCGGGGCAAGTTATTTCAGCTCAGTCCTGACGGCAGTGTCAAAACAAGGCATTTCAAAATGTGAAGCATTGGGTTTGGAAATGGCCGGTCTTGAATTCTCCACCCAGCGATGAGTTTAATTTAGTGTCCTTGGGCATTGTATCTTAGTATCTGACTACCTGGGAGGGTTGTTGTGGAAAAAAAAATACTGAACAAGGGGCTCTTTTGAGGAGGACGGCGTGGGTGCAGATGTTCTAATTGTGTTTATTAATACAGTCATATAATCAATCCAAGAAGCGCCAAAGCATGCCACTGTTAGAGAGGTGGAACAGATCCAAGGTCAACCACTGTCCCCATCCCAACAGATCAAAATATCTCCCTTGCAAAACAATGAGTTTTCAAGATAGTGAAAATGCAGTACATCTAACCTTGCCATGTTCTTGAAACAATGTTAACAGGCACAAATGAAGTTTGGTCTCTTATGACTATATATAAGTACTTCTAAACAAATCATGCTCTGGTTACACAACTGCTAGCATTGCCTTGAACCTTTCCTTTGTCATAACAGATCATGGTGGGCGAAGGAATTCTCTACTGCTGCCTTTCAAAACGTCGGAATGGCATAGGAGCCGAGGCCAATATCAATGCGGGAGGCTGCAACTTCAACTCTTTCCTTAGGAGAGCCGTCCGATTTGTTGGTGGGTTTTGGCTCATGCCTTTGTTGAAGAATTTCTGGTTTTGATTTTTAAGAATCTTGCTGCTTTTAGTCTCTTTGAAAAAATAAATTGAAGGGCATGTCAGATTTCAGATCTACAAGAATGAGGGCTGGGTCAAACATCTTCATAAGTGATATACAGAGATTAAAAGAGACCACCATAGAATCATAGAGCTGGAAGAGACCACAAGGGCCATCCAGTTCAACCCCCTGTCAAGCAGGAAACACCATCAAAGCATTCCTGGCAGATGGCTGTCAAGCCTCTGATTAAAGACCTCCAAAGAAGGAGACTCCAACCACACTCCTTGGCAGCAAATTCCACTGTCAAACAGCTCTTACTGTCAGGAAGTTCTTCCTAATGTTTAGGTGGAATCTTCTTTCTTGTAGCTTGAATCCATTGCTCCGTGTCCGCTTCTCTGGAGCAGCAAAAAACAACTTTTCTCCCTCCTCTATATGACATCCTCACAATCTAATAGGCATGACACAAAAGGGAGAAAGGGACGAGAAGGGAAGAGGAAAGTAAGATATTATTTCTGAAGTTATATAATCTCATCAGTATCATCCAATCTGGACAGGTGGGAATCCCTGCCTTTGCTTATGTTCAAAAATGTAAATATTTCTGCAGTATAAAATAGTACAACCTAGGAAGGATATCTGAATTGGCCCTGACATCTGGAAATGTTAGGCTAAAAAATAAATAAGGAGGTTTTTTGATGGGCAGTAAATACAAAACATCATAAGGAAAAGTCAACATTTTACTTGATTGTAAAAAAAAGAAGAAGACTTATTATAGATCCCCTTTTACAAGATTAAATGAGAAATAAAAACACAACTGCCATGGCTCTGTTTGAAATAAAGAATGAAAGTCTACAGCTAAAATCATTTGGGGGGGGGTACACACACATTGAGCAATTTCTTAGCTTCACACCACCAAGGCTCAGTATCCATTTCCCACAGTGCACAATGTGTTCCTTTTCATTATAATATTGAACTATTGCACAGTCAATTTACTAAGCACCTACCCACTTTTCTCAGCACAGCTCATCCCACTGCTACTTAAGTCAGTGTGGTGTAGCAGCACGAGTATAGAACTAGACATGTAGAGCTCCAGGTTCAAATCCCCACTCAGCCAAGATGCTCATTTGATGCCCATCATCATCTCTCAACTTTACCCTCCTCACAGGGTTGTTGTGGAGAAAGGTGGGGGGAAGACCGTGTATCCTGCTGTAAGATGGTTGAAGAGATGTAAATATACTTCATTTTTTTAAAAAAAAAAAAACCACCAACTAATTATGATACAACATCAGTCATGCTATCCTGGGTATATTACTTTTATTACCAATAAAAAGTATAATGCATTCAAAAACAACAAATAGAAAGTAAAAATAATACTTAGTGGAAGCAGGTCCCATTAAAATCATTGCGGCTAGCAACTAAATTACCTGTTTAGAATTAGTTGTGCTACAAAGCCAGAACTTTGGGGAGAAGTCCAGACTGAGCAGAAGAACCCCCCAAACACAGCAGGTCTTGTTTATCACATTTTGAAGTAAGTGAAATATTATACATGCCAGCCTGCTTTGCGTACTCCACTAAACCATGGTTCATTGAACTGTGGCTTAGCTTTTGTATGTGAACCCCACTCAGCAGCTGCACTGTGGTTTGTTTGCTTCCTGCCAACAAACCACAGTCTGAATCCATGCTTTTTGTTGACTTAAGAACCTTGCTTTGCTTTCATCATAATAAAACAATGAACAGGGTGGTGATACAATGACTACTGCAATCGACACAAGATAATACCACCAAGGCAACGATCTGTAAACAAACAATAAACGTCCATAAGAATAGCAAAAGTAGTTTCTTTCCCAAATAGATTTTATCTTGAACAATTGCAAATGCAGTAATAAAGAGCCCACTTGTGATATACCAGTGGTGCAGTGCTCAGGCGTCATTCAGGCGTTTTGTCGCTAAAGAGTTTAGTCATCAACCTCCTTCAGGTTTAACAAACTGAAAGACACCGTCTTCTTTCTATGCTCCTCCCAATGGAAACATGCAGATGGGGACAGATATATCTCTGCTTTAAGTCGTTTACATACTGTCTTGTATATTATTTACTACAAAGCTTGATGACTAAGCTCTTTAGCAACGAAACGTCTGATTACTGGAACGATGTCTGAGCACTGAACCACTGGTATATCACAAATGGACTCTTTATTACTGTGTTCGCAATTGCTCAAAATAAAATTTATTTTGGAAAGAGAAGAAATGAGCACTGAGCCACTGATAAAGAACTCTTTCTTTACTGTGTCTGCTGTTGTTTAAGATAATACCTATTTGGGAAGGAAACTACTTTTGCCATTTTTATGGACATTTATTGTTTGTTTCCAGATAGTTGTCTTGGTTATATTATCTTGTTTTCATTCTAGCTTGGTGTTACGTGTGAATCCAGCACCTTTCCTTACTCATGGTTTGTATGACACTCACCTGACTACAAAGGTGTTATACAAGAGCCACAGGAAAACAAACCAGACTTCGGAGAAACAAGCCACGGCTTGTTAGATCATCTGTGGCGCAACTTGTGGCTAGCCCATGGTTTGTTAAACAAACCATGCCTTAAACAGACCATGGTGTGAAACAGGCCACTCTCTAAAGAAGGGAGGCTCCCTTAAAACCATTAAATCATGATTACAGAATTACCTAACTGCACCAATGACCTTATCCATTTTTCATTGTTAATTGGGCATTGTTCTATTGATTCCAAGGGAGGCAAAGCACTCTCTTATCCAGATTATGATCCCAAGGCTAGAAGGATGTTTTATTACACAAGCAAACTCCAACTGGGAAGCAAGCTTTAATGATGAAGCGCCATTCAACTACGAGAACTTTACAATTGTAGAGTGTGCATGTGAAGATACAGCTGAGCTGTTACATCCTAAATCTAAAGAGAGATTTAGCTTTAAGCCATGACGCGTTGCTCTCGATGAAAACACATATTGATTAAAATACGATAACCAAATAAAATTGTTCGGTGGGGGCAGATTTGGGCCACAGGCCACCAGTTTGCCATCCCTTGACCTAGGATGAAGTGCTGTGTATCTATCTGGCCAACGATGTTAAAGCTTCTCCTGCTTCACTTCTAGGTGTCCACGTCTTTGGCCTTTGTGCCACAGCTCTCATCACTGACATCATACAGCTGTCAACTGGGTACCAAACGCCATATTTCCTGACTGTATGCAAGCCTAACTATACATCACTCAACGTATCCTGCTCAGAAAATTCTTACATCGTGGAGGATATTTGCTCAGGAACCGATCCCATCATCATCAACGATGGAAGGTTAGACACAAAAAGATGGGGGAGGGGGGAAAATAATGGTCTTTCATTGTTTATTATGTCTTGTTTGGGGGGGGCGGGTGTAGCTCAGTGGTAAAACATCTGTCTTGCATGTAGAAGGTCCCAAATTCAATCCTCAGCATCTCCAGGGAGGGCTGCGAGAGATCCATGCCTGAAACTCTGGCGAGCCAATGTAGGTAAACAGTCCTGAGTTAAATGGATTAATGGTCTGGCTCAGTTTAAGGCAACTTACTATGTCCCAGTCAAAAATTTGCTGCCAATTATTTCCATCCATAACTGTGGACCAAAATCTGCTGATAATATCTGCAAGCTTTTCTAAGACCTGGGCACGCATACGTGCATTTTATTCTCATGATTTAGATATATCATACCCAACTCCATTTTGCACTAATATTGCCAATAAGCAGCATCTAAGGGGGGGAGGAGCAAGATGAAGGGGTGGAGCTTTGCAGATAAGAGCAGACTCCATTTTCATTGGCTGTCATGAAGCCATATGGCACAAATGGCAAGGTGGCTGGGGGGGAGGAGCCAGATCTGCTCCTCCAACCAAAGCTAAAGAAACAAGATATGGCTCTATTGTTGTTTCCTTCACGATCCCTGATTCACATCCAGAGCTGCCAGTGGTTGCACACATGCAGTAGTTATTTGAGAGTGCCGTGCATCTGGGATTTTCAAAGGAGATGTGGGCACCTCTCTGCATTGTTTATTAAAAACTTGCACTGGCTTCAAGGGGAACGATGGCCACATAAAAACCATAATAACCTGTAAAGACACATACAGAGGAGAGGACTGACATTTGGGCCAGGGATTATTCAGAGAAGACGGACACAGAAAGGCTAGCATCAAATATGTGGCTCGACTTTTTAGTCTGAAAATCTTCAAAACCTCTCAGCTCCCCAGAGCCTCCCCAATAATGCGGGAAACGAGTGCAGGGGAGAGTGTTCTTATGTCCAGGTGCTGCTTGTGGGTTTCTGATTGGCCACTGTGAGAACAGGGTGCTGGACTAGATAGGCCGTTGCCTTGCCTTACTTTCTCATGTGCTTAACAGTGACTCCCCATCCCTTTGGCATGCTAAGGGGCCACATACAAAGCTGGCCCAGGCATTAGGCAGGGTGAGGCTGCTGCCTCAGGCAGCGGAAGCCCACACAGTGACACCCTTAAACACATCTCTCCTGCCCTGCCACTTCCAGCACCAATTTTGGGACAGATTGTATCCATTTTGGCATGACCTTGCCTGAAATTGATGTCAGCAGTGGCAGCAGCAGGTATGGTGGTGGCGGCAGCAGCAGCAGGGCAAGGCAGCACTCCTTGTTTAGCCTATAGTGCCGCCCCTGGACCATAGCTGCCAAGTCTCCCATTTTCCCCGGGAAAACCCCTTTTTTACTTACCTTTTCCCGGTGGTCCCCCGTATCACTTTGTCTCCCGTTTTTCTCAGTTATTTTCTCCTGCCGGCAGCCATTTTTTTTTCTTTCCGATTTGCCCTTCTATGGGCACTAAAAATGGCCGCCGCCAGCTTCAAAAGTCGCACCTACGCATGTCCGGAAGTGAATAGACATGACTTCCGGTGTTGGCGGCGGCCATTTTTGGTGCCCATAGATGGGCAGAGCGACACCGGAAGTTGCGTTGGCGCACTTCCTGACATGCGTACAAGCGACTTTCGAAGCCGGCGGCGGCCATTTTTGTGCCCATAGAAGGGCAAAGCGACACCGGAAGTTACATTGACGCAACTTCCGGTGTCAAATGGCTGCTGGTCCCGGATTCTGCAGTCCGGAACTTGGAAGGTAAGCCCTGGACACGTCACAAACCATGTGCTGACATCTATTTATATTCCCCAAGCAAGAAGTCAGTACAAATTCTGCCCCTTTTCCACATGCCAATCATACTAGTACAATTTTTTCTTTACAGAGTTGTTGTACATTTTTTTTGGCAGAAGTTCTTAAAACCTGCCCATGGCAGGGGATATTTATAACAATTGCCCCTTTTTGCAATCTTTTAAGAGGACGCAGGTGTTAAAATGTGGCTTCAAGAAACAAAAGTTCAAAAACAAAAAAGTGATGTTAAGCATCATTCCCAGCCACTTGCTCCCTAAAATTTGCCTGCCTCGCTTTGCAGTTGTTTTATCACCCAAAACAGTCCCCAGATCCCTTCTGTGTTTCTGAACATTTAGTGCAAAATGCACATAAAAATGTATGCATTTGTGAAAAGAACATACGTACAAACATGTGCTATTTGATGAAAAATTGTTTTGCAAAATGGGACTATTGGGGAAAATGACATATAAACGTGTGTGTGTGTGTGTGTGTGCAAATACATGTGCAAATGTGGAGAATTGAACTTAAGATTGGAAAAGTGAAATAGCGAAAGAAGCTGAAATTGGCAGATCCGCCTATATCTATGTTCAAATGATAAGCATCAATATCATTTAATCATGTGATTCCGATCACATGATAAACATCAAGCGAAGGCTTGCATGTGTGAAAGGGCCATTACAGCTCCAACAGACAAGACATTCATTTTCATTCACATCCTGCTTCTCAATGGCAACAATTCAGCTGCAGATCATCCTGTACGGAGCAATGAAGGAAAGAGAAATCAAGCGATACACATGTATGAGCCTGGCCTTAAGTGGGGAGAGAGATCTCTCCACTGTTGAAATTAATGGATTTCACCCAACATTAGTCATCCTCAGAGTAGATCCATTTGAAGTAATAGGATGCCTAACTTAAGTCCATTAATTCAAGAAGTCTATTCTGAGCAGAATTTATTTGGATTCAACCCAATGGCTATAATTACTCAACCTTTTTTCCCTAGATTGTTGTGCATTACAGATTCTTCCGTGTAATTGTAGAATCTGTCCATTGCAATACATAAATCAAAACCCGTATTATTTGAGACCAGAAGTTTACTGTTTACTCTCTTAATGGTGCCTAAATTCCACATTCCCTCCAGGACACCGAACGGGATTTTTTTTTTAAGCCCAATAACGTGATTATATTACAGCTTGTAGGTTTAAATATGATTACAATACTGGGCCACCCAGTGCTTTGGTTCTTTTTTAAATCAGCCCTTGCGGAATGTATTTTTAAGTGAGAAATTTAATTTGGGTGTCCTTCCTTTGCAGAAAGTCATTCCCTTCGCAACATGCCACCCTGGCAGCATTTGCAGCTGTGTATGTTTCGGTGAGTAATTAAGCCTTTTTGCAATAATGTGTACAAAAGGGTAACGTCAGAATGTCATTTCATGTCTTGTTTAAAGCAGGAAGGTTGAGACTACAGGTGCCAAGCGCTCCCCCCCAAAAAAAGCAGAAAAAAGCTTTTTCTCTGCTTCCCCCTCCCCCCATTTATTTATTTAGGGAGGCCTGAAACAGAAAAAAATCGGAAATCAGGGCTGAAATTAGAGGGTAATTTTTTATGAAATTGGTTTTTTTTTAATTTCAGAATAAGTCAAGTACTTCTTAAAATGCCACCAATTCACATTAATGCAGATCAGATACCTCCAACCTCCACATCAAATGAATGAAACCGAAAAGTGTTGAGAAGTATGTGATTAATTTCCTGTTTCCTGCTTGGCAGGGGGTTGGACTGGATGGCCCTTGTGGTCTCTTCCAACTCTATGATTCTACAAACTTTCCACGTTCTGAACCCCATGGAGTTCAAAGCGAAAGCTCAGGATGAAAAGCTATGGACCTTTCAGGCCTAAGGAGAGGCACATTACTAGCTCAATAAGGAAACAAGAAAGCAAACCATCCCATCTGGAAGATTTAACTAAATTGCTTTTTCTTTGTATTTTTTTTAAAGATGTACTTCAATTCCACGTTAACCGACTCCTCTAAACTTCTGAAACCGCTTCTAGTATTCGCATTTATCATCTGTGGGATTATATGTGGACTGACTCGCATCACCCAGTACAAAAACCACCCAGTTGATGTTTACTGTGGCTTTTTAATTGGAGGCGGAATTGCCCTGTACTTGGTAAGTAGACTGGATGTGTGCAGAGATGCCTGCGTTTGGGGAGCTAAATGCCCTACAAATAAGAAATACTGTGTTTCACTTTTATTTGTAATGGATTCTGTTCTGCACGGTACTGTAGAAGGGAGGTTTTCAACCTTTTTGAGCCCATGGCTCCCTTGGCCAACTTTCTTTTTTTGCGGCTCCCCTGTGAGGCAATGCGCTCTGAGCCTTAGAAGCCCAGTTCATAGCTGCCAAGTACCCCGTTTTTTCTTACCGTTTCCCGATGGTCTCCTGAATGGATTTATATCCTGTAAATCCCCCGGAAAGCAGCTCCTGCCGGCGGCCATGTTTCGGCCATGTGTCCGGAAGTGCGTAGAAGCGACTTCTGGCGCTGCGGACATTTTGGAAATGGGCAGAGCGGCACCAGAAGTTGCTTCTACGCATGTCTGGAAGTTGTATAGAAGCACCTTCCGGTGCCGTGCTGCTGCTGGTCCCATATTTTTCAATCCAGAACTTGGCAGCTCTGGCCCAGTTATGTCACCCTCGACTGCAAAGCTGGCAGCCCATTACCCTTTTCGAACAGCCTCCCTTGTGGAGTGTTCCCTCAACCTCCTCAGGCAGCCACCCTGGTCTGAGCCACACACACCCGCCTCCAAGAGAAGTCCTCCTCCCATCCAGGGGCGTAGCCAGGATCAAAATTAGGGGGAGCAAGGGGCAAGGGGTGGGGCCAAGGCACGGGGGAGGGGCCACAGTGGGGCAAGGAAATCCATGGTCGTTCAGGGGCAAGGGGCTCCAGGATCAGCCCGAAATTAGGCTGCTCCGACCCCCTCCGCAATCGGTAGGGGCGAGGGGGCGCCAGGATCAGCCCGAAATCGGGCTGTTCCGATCCCCTCCTCCCCTTCCGCGATCACTCGGGCGGGTGGAGGGAAAGCTGGCTTTCCCTCCACCCGCTCCACAGCCAGCAAGGGAGAAGGGAGACGTCCCTTCTAGCCGTCTGGCTGTGGGGCGGGTGGAGGGAAAGCCCCAGAGCCACGCAAAGCATTTGGCTGGCTTTCCCTCCACCCGCCCCGCAGCCAGCCGGCTAGAAGGGACGTCTCCCTTCTCCCTGGCTGGCTGTGGGGCGGGCGGAGGGAAAGCCAGCCAAACGCTTTGCGTGGCTCTGGGGCTTTCTCTCCACCCGCCCCACAGCCAGCCACGGAGAAGGGAGACGGCACCGGGCGGCAGCGGGCAGTGGGGCAGGCTGGCCAGCGGCCCTGCTTCTAGGGGGGGCAACTGCCCCCTCCTGCCCCCCCTTGCCTATGCCCATGCTCCCATCACCCTACAGGGGCTTGGGAAGAGGATGCCCCCAGCATTAGCAGCCCAACAGAGACTGACCGAAGGTGAATGTGAGGCCAGCACCTTACCTTGGGAGGCAGCAGAGGCAGCAGCAAGTGCCACTGGGCCTGCATGGTGGTAAGGCTCACCTTCAGCACTGGACAGTCAGCTCCCAGGCAGGCATTGCACACAGCAAGTACAAGAAAAGCCACCATGGTGCCTGCCTACCTGCCTGCCTGCCCAGCCTCCTACTTGTCAATTCCCAACAGCAAGGGCTGGCGGACTGAGCAGCTGAGCTCCCTCACCCACTTGCTTGCTCCTGGCAGATACGTTGGGTGAAACTTGGCGCCTCTGGTCTCTGGCATGTAAACACATTCAGACATTTTCCCATCTCTTATGAGTCCTAGACCGCACACTTGTGTTGACTCAAGCTGATGGAAGTGGTAGTCCCACCATCTTGAAGGCACCAAGTTGGGGGAAGTCAGCCTAAAACCACCACCCAACACACATAGAGACAAGTTCCTGAACACTTCTACCATTAAAATAGATAAGAGCAGCTGTAGCAGCCTTATATCATTTATAAAGCCCATTTGGAGTACACGCATGATGAACTTGGCATTCTTCAAACTTGAGACTTGTTTTTGTTCTTGGAGAGTGCAATGCATTTTCTTTTTAATGGACCACTGAATGTGTAAATAGAGTGAAGCTCCAGCTCCTGCTGAGGTTCTGCACAGATTGATTTGAAACTGATGAATTTGTCTCTCGCCAAGATATTGCATTGCATGGCTATTAAGCAACAGAAAGGGCATAACCTTTGAGCAGAAAACTAATCAGGTGGAGGCCAGGATCAGTAAATCAGGCTGGTGTGACTGTAAAATTGAGTGTGAGGGACAGGAGTTACCCCCAAGCTGAATATGAATAGGAAATGGCAGTATTTACATTAAGAAAAATAATCTTTTGAGAATTCTTTGAAATTTATGTTCAGCAACATTGATAACTTGCCTCGGATTAATTTTTGTTCTAACTCATTTACTGGTGAATTATGATGAGAAATCATCACCTTACCACAAACTTAAAACAGTAATTGATAGCATTTCTAGTAGGTTATTGCTTTTATTTCCATTCCTTTTCATTTTCATTTTTCATTTTAAGTCACATTGTTTAGATTAGAACATGATGCACACAAAATCAAAATGGTTTTTGATTTGGAGGTAAGCTATGTTGAAGCATCAACGGATGCTTCCCACAGTGGTCGAGATTCAGAGGGCTGTTTGGCTTAACCCAAGCACCCAGCAAGGGCTTTGAAAGGCCGATGTTTCTTGCCCAGGAGCATCTGGCAAGCAACTTTTGAAATTTAAATTGTGGGATGTTTCAAAACAATTGGTGAAGCCTGTTGTTTGGAGCACGGTGGGGAACAGAATCTCACTGGGCATGCTCAGAATCTTAAAATATCTCAAGGCGACATTTCCAGAAATGTCCTGCAATTTGTTGGCTTGTCTGTGTTGGTCTCTCAAGACATATTAGAACCAAGGCTTCATAAAGTGGATTCTCATGCTAGCTTCTGCACACACAATCACTGAATGTCAATAACGTCCAAATATTTATTTTTCATAATGGGATCCTGTGTTTTGTTTTCTTCTCCCAACACCAGGGCCTGTATGCTGTGGGGAACTTCCTGCCGAGCGAAGACAATATGTTCAACCAGAACCCACACAGAGAACCGTTGAGGTCTTTAACTGACCTGAGCCAAGATCCCAGCAGAATTTTACCAGGGAAAAACGTAAGCGGCAACGACGTCATCCCCCCTCACCATGCCGAGAGTATGTTGAACAGGAACCACAGGGAAACTGGCTCCCTGACCAACCTCAAAAGGGCAAATGCCGACGTGGAAATTATAACGCCACGAAGTCCGATGGGGAAGGAGAACATGGTGACTTTCAGCAACACGCTGCCGAGAGCCAACACGCCTGCAATGGAAGAGTCGGCTCGCCGGAATGCAACCATCCATGCATCTATGGATTCTGCCCGCTCCAAACAGCTTCTGTCCCAGTGGAAGAACAAGAATGAAAGCCGGAAGCTGTCCCTGCAGGTGATAGAGACAGATTCTGGGCAGTCACCACCTCGAGCAATTGAAATGAGGTGTAGCTCTGAGCCGTCCAGAGTTGGCGTCAATGGCGATCACCATGGGCCTCCCAGTCAGTACCTGAAAATTCAGCCCGGCAGCATGCCAGGCTGCAATAGCGTTGGCCTTTCTGGTGGGCCCAGAGTTTCTATTCAGTCACGGCCGGGTTCTTCGCAGCTTGTCCATATCCCCGAAGAGACGCAGGAGAATGTGAACACGTCTCCCAAAACGAGCTCCGCCCGAGCTAAGTGGCTGAAAGCCGCCGAGAAGACTGTCGGGTGCAGAAGCAACAGCCAGCCGAGGATCATGCAGGTCATCGCCATGTCAAAGCAGCAAGGCGTCCTTCAGGGCAGCCCCAAGAGCTCCGACGGCAGCACCGTCACCTGCACGGGCTCCATCCGATACAAAACCTTGACGGATCACGAGCCGAGCAGCATCGTGCGGGTCGAAGCCCACCCCGAAAACAACAGGCCCATCATTCAGATGCCGTCGGAAGGGGAAGGAAGTGGCTCCTGGAAATGGAAAGCTCCCGAGAAAGGAAGCCTTCGTCCGACGTACGAGCTCAATGATCTCAACAGAGACTCGGAGAGCTGTGAATCTTTGAAAGACAGTTACGGGTCCGGGGACAGGAAAAGAAGTAACATCGACAACAGCGAGCACCACCATCACGGGATGACGACCATCAGGGTCACGCCAGTGGAAGGCAGCGAGATTGGCTCAGAGACCCTGTCCGTTTCCTCCAGCCGTGATTCTACGCTTCGAAGGAAAGGTAATATCATTTTGATTCCTGAAAGAGGAAGCAGCCCCGAGAACACCAGGAACATCTTCTACAAGGGCACATCCCCCACAAGAGCTTACAAAGAATGAGGCTCGGTGTTTCCGCCCAGCCATGCCTCTGACAATCCGACACCGTTTGGTACTAGCTTTGTGCTCTCTCTGTTATTTGAGCTGATGCCGAAATATTCTTGATGTGCCAAAATATCGACCATCAGCCTGGCCATTTTTGGATGTTGCTGATGTGTAGTGATTGTGCATGAATTTGTGGGTTTCATGTTGCCAGTGGAGGGGGAAGGGGAAGCACAATGCAAGAACCTATTGAGCGGGGTGTTTCCTAACAGGTTTTTCTTTCCCCCCAGACTCAAAATGTTTTTCCAATGGGAACAATGTCAACAAAAACAGCAATCTTAAATACAGACACCTTATTTCCTGAATGTGCCAACTTTTTGATTTATATATGTCTAAGGACGAGGGGCAAAAGGTGTACTCTATCAGTGTCGTACTTCACCTTTGCGGGTTTTGCACCAAAATTTAATACAAGTCGGTGCTGATTCTAACTTTACTTTTACTTTTACTTTTTTTAGTAAACTTACATACCTGTTCATTGCTACAGACACATGACGTTTTGATGTGTAATTCCTTTCCAAGTGATATTGCTGAAAATATGATGCTGGCTGCATTCATTTAGAGTAGACAAATATCGACAGCTTCGTTATAGTGAGTATTTCACATTAAAAAGATTGCAAAGGTTTTGTGTAGTTCTTTGAAATGTTTACTGGAACAAAAAAAAAACACACACACATGTGAATGATACTCCGTGAAAATGGAAACATTTTCTCTTCTGGCTAATTTTTCTGTTTCTTTCCAAAAATTTGTTTAGTTTCAGGTGCTACAAAGAGGTCACTTCTCATTGAGCTAATCTGGGACTAGTTGAAACAGCATGGGCTTTTTTAAAAAACAACAACCAGGGATCTCTTAGAGCACTGATTAACACTTCATTTTTAACAGTTTCTCGATTTCTCTCATTGCTTATCTTTCCTATTTTTTATTCATTATTGACTATCTAGTGCTTCACTCTGATAATTGCTACTATGTTGTGAAGTTGGGGGGGAATTATAATTCAGGCTTCCAAATCAATCAGCTGGATTGGCCATAGGTATCAGGGCCTCCTAGACAAGATTTGGGCCTGTTTGTACCCTCCTCCAGAACCTGAGCCACATTCTCTGCCTTCGGAGATGACATGAACTTAATTAAGAATGCAAAGCGATCCTAATGCGCTTACCTTAACCTCCTTTTAGCTTGTAAAACGGTCAAGGGGTTGACCTGAAACAGCATCAGTTAAATTACTGGGTGTTTAAGTTGCGAGGTCCTATCCCAGGTGGGTTTTTGCCATCATAAAGACTCAAAGTAAGGCGGCATTAAGCAAGTACAGTATTTTATACTGTATCCCTGCCGCCACTGTGGCAGTTTAGCCTTCCTCTGAGTTATTTAAGATCCCATAAGGCAAACCTGATGAGGGTAGTGTCAGAGAACAAGACATCTGGTAATCTCTCTGGGCCTAATACCATAGACCAGGCATAGGCAAACTCAGCCCTCCAGATGTTTTGGGACTACAACTCCCATCATCCCTGACCACTGGTCCTGTTAGCTAGGGATGATGGGAGTTGTAGTCCCAAAGCATCTGGGGGGGGCGAGTTTGCCTATGCCTGCCATAGACAAAAGTCCCAATCCAAGACGTTGTTCCATCACTTGTTTGGCTTGGCACATAATGCCCATTAAGCTACTCCTACAATGTTCATTTGGGTTGTCATTATTTTGAGATTTGGAATGGCCCGCAACAGCCAAATTAATACACAAGTGCTGTATTGTACCACAGATTAGATTCATCGGATATTCTCATTAAACATACTTTTCAGTTAGGGATTTGAAAAGCCTTTCCTTGCTGTGAACTCATCCTGGGGAGATGAGGTGCTGCCGAGATAATTTTCTAAGGAGAAAATTGACCGGTTTGGAATTGGAATGACAATCGCCGCCTGCTTGGCCGATGATCAGGGATTATGGCAGTTGTAAACTGAAGTGTTGCCCTAAGTCATGCAGAATGTAGCTAATGGAGATATCTAGGGATAGACAAACCACACTATTTTTTTATCTGAGACATTTTCACATTTTTTCACTCAGTCCCTTCCATGTTTCTGCATTAGTTTGCTATTTCTTTTATAAAAATCTGACATGAAAATTCACATTTAAATGTGACTTTTAAAACCTATTTCTCTCAAATTATGATTTTTTAAAAGAAAAGATACAAATGTTACAGCGTATTTTAAAACACATTTTTTAAACATACAGTATTTTGATACTTTCTGTTTTGCCAAGAACTGCATGAGAATATTCAAGAAGTGCAAAATCTGTAGTTTAACAAAATTCCAATCTCCACATTAATCTGGAGAGACGGATAAGATCAATTCATATCAGAAACTCCCAAAGATCAAATTCTGTGAATGCCTCTTGCAGTAGTCAGTTAGAAACGTTGAAAGTCGCAGGAGCATCTGCCATTTGAAAAACCTGCAGACCTATCCAGAATCCAATGACCTCGAAATACTTGGAGTTGTACCCAGCTAAGTCCTACTCAGAGCAGATTGATTGAAAATATTGGACCTAAATTAGTTGTGTCCATTATTTTCAGTGAGTCTATTCCAAGCAAAACTAGCACTGGATACAACCTTTGGATGCTAATGATTTTCCTCCTCCTTACCTTTTTGTTTGTTTGTTCGTTTAAAATACTTATAGGGCGCCTTTCTGGGCAAAACTCGCTCAGTGCTATAAAATAACAGACAAACAGACAGTAGGTATAAAGACACAAAGTTCATCTAATTATGCAATCACATACATGTGTTCGTGGAAGTACAAACCTCACTGGGTTCAGTGGGACTTACTCCCAGGTATCCTATACAATAATGTCCATGTTGTCCCTGCGTCCAGATGTCCCGTGTGTCCCTGGGGTACTGCGCATGTCCCCCAGAGACACAGGGATTGGACGGAGGGACAACCAGGGACACAGGGATTGGACCCGTGCTCTCGGGACACAGGGAACAGCCAACTGCCGCTCCGCCAACCGCCGCTCCGAAGCCCAGTCTCATGCTGGAGGTGCGCGGTGAGGCGGCGGGGGAGAGAAGCGCTCCCCCCCCGGCAGCCTTGCCGCACACCTCCGGCATGGGACGGCGCTTCCTCGGGGAACCCGAGGAAGCCGAAGCGGCAGCGGGCGCGGAGGGAGGCCCGCTTTGGCTTGGCAGCGGCGGGAAGAAGAGGAGGAATTCCTCCCCTTTTTCCCGCCGCCGCCAAGCCAGTCCCGGAGCCGAATTGCGGCGCGGCGGGGTTTTTCGCCGTTTGCCTCCCCCTCGAGGGAAGGCAAACGGCGAAAAGCCCCCGCTGCGGACTGGCTTGGCGGTGGCGGGAAGACCCGCCACCGCCAAGCCAGTCCCGGAGCCGAATTGCGGCGCGGCGGGGTTTTTCGCCGTTTGCCTCCCCCTCGAGGGAAGGCAAACGGCGAAAAGCCCCCGCTGCGGACTGGCTTGGCGGTGGCGGAAACATCCCGCCACCGCCAAGCCAGTCCCGGAGCCGAATTGCGGCGCGGCGGGGGTTTTCGCTGTTTGCCTCCCCCAGGGGAAGGCAAACGGCGAAAACCCCCCGCTGCGGACTGGCTTGGCGGTGGCGGGAAGACCCGCCACCGCCAAGCCAGTCCCGGAGCCGATTTGCGGCGCGGCGGGGTTTTTCGCCGTTTGCCTCCCCCAGGGGAAGGCAAACGGCGAAAAACCCCCACTGCGGACTGGCTTGGCGGTGGCGGGAAGACCCGCCACCGCCAAGCCAGTCCCGGAGCCGAATTGCGGCGCGGCGAGGTTTTTCGCCGTTTGCCTCCCCCAGGGGAAGGCAAACGGCGAAAAGCCCCCGCTGCGGACTGGCTTGGCGGTGGCGGGTCTTCCCGCCACCGCCAAGCCAGTCCCGGAGCCGAATTGCGGCGCGGCGGGGTTTTTCGCCGTTTGCCTCCCCCTCAGGGGAAGGCAAACGGCGAAAAGCCCCCGCTGCGAACTGGCTTGGTGGTGGCGGGAAGACCCGCCACCGCCAAGCCAGTCCCGGCAGGCCGCTTCCTCTAGCGCCCGTTTTTAAACGGGCTAAAATCCACTAGTCTGTGTATAAGATTGCAGCCGTTTCCCTTGCCAAGGAGCCCAGTGGCATTTCCCCCTCACCCCAGCTGTGATGTAAATTAGACTGAGATATTGATTTGCCCAAGATCACCCGGTTTCACAGCTGAGCTACACATTCACACCTTGCCCCCATCTAAATAAAGCTAGTCTCTGGGGTCCTAAAACAGAGGTCATTCCCAGTTTTCCTACCTGAGAGCCTTTCACACTTGCCCGGACAGTGACAGAACTGAGGTTTCATACCTGCAAAACACGCTCTCCTGCGCTATCTTCAGATAACGGCTCAAAAACCCCATGTCGGTCCCGTGCAACAATATTTAGCAGGCAGTGACTCGGGCGGAAACGAAAGCCCCATGTGCAGTGACTTCAGAGAGCAGGTTGGGTTTAGCATTTCTCATCTGGATTAGATTCAAAGGCACCGTTGATCTTCATACCATTTTTTGGAGCTAATGGGTGCGCCATGTTGAGACCCGGGTATCCAGTTGTATCTCCAGATCCCATTTCAACCGACCCTGTGTCGGTTGCCATCCATGCAAATCCCCAATCCAGCTCAGGAACCAAGCATGCCGCCCTGATCGCTGGATGCAGGCATCCGGCCGGCAGATTTTCATATCCAGCACTTTCTTGCACCCAAAGATCCCAACGTTTTGTGTAGAAAATCTGCATACAGATCTACCTAGCTGGGTTGGGGGTGATGGTTTTCCATATACAGTATTTATAAGCATTTTTTTAAAAAACTGTAAAACAAGCCAAGCAGATCTGCTTGGTATTGACCTTCCCCCCCCCCCCCCCACACACACACATTTTTTTATAAAAAAATATTGCAAACACTTGGCTTAATGAGGGATTGTAGTTTAGTTTAGATACACCACATAGATACCTATGAAGGGGAAGGACACAATCATGGCTGACCTAGAAATATAGTGAGAGAACATAGAGTTGTTAATAACTTGGTAATCTAAGAAGGGAAAATGACAATTTAAGCAACTGCAATAATACAAGGACTAGAAAATAGCCCTTCTGGAAGAGCAGTAGGTGGTGTGGAGTGAGCTTTAGTGGGAGCGATGGTTTAGCAGGCATCCCCAAACTTGGGCCCTCCAGATGTTTTGGACTACAATTCCCATCATCCCTGACCACTGGCCCTGTTAGCTAGGGATCATGGGAGTTGTAGGCCAAAACATCTGGAGGGCCGCAGTTTGGGGATGCCTGGTTTATAGTTTTCTTTCTTTTACTTAGTTTACCATAGATAAAGGCATCACAAGTTGCTTTTAAGTCTCTGAAATTCACTGCACCCTTTCAAGTGCAGTGTGCTATTTTTCCTACCTAAACTTTTCCTACTTAATAGCAGACAATTTTAAAAGCACTTGCAGAATCATTGTAATTGCATTCTTTACTTAAAATATTGAAAATACTCTTTTTTTACTCGGAAGTGCCAAAGGCTACTCTTTTTAATACTGGCTTCTCAGAAACATAATTACAATAAAGAACAAAATAATAATAATAAGATATACATTGGAACTCTGACTCCGGCATGTATATCATTTATGGAGCCTTTTATAAAATTAACCTTTGTTTACATTCCACTGATACCTTAATTTCAAACAAATCGGATAAATTGACAGGTGGCATCTTCTAGTTTTTTCTTACTCGCTAAAACGGGCACCAATTTCTTTGTTGGGCTGTGCTTTACTAAGAAAAACAAATAAATTGGGTAAAATACAATATATGTTTTTAAATGAGAATTCTATATAAAGTATTGTGTTCTAATAAAATGTTATGCACTGTTTTAAAATGAAAACAAAAAAAACCTATTTGTAAATTGCTATAAATGTATTTTGTTAAATAATTACAGAATCAATGCTACTGTGTGAGTTTATTGTGCTAATATCATTAAAATAAATATGAAATTCCTCATTGAAGCAGAGGTATCTGGTCTGTGTCCCGCAAGAGTTACAGTTGTCAATTTGTCCTCTGGTTGGTTCCCTGTAATAGAATATGCATGTACAGTTCTGAAGATTAAAGGTGTGACTCTATAGTCTCTGGGAGGGCATCTCAAGGACTATAGAATGCTATGGACCATGTTGTCTTGGGATGGAGGAGGTGATCCACAGTGGAGGTCTTCCCTTGGCCAACCCTGGATAACTCCGCCTGCAGGCCTGGGAGGGAGGCCTCTGAGCTTCATTCCTTAGTCATCCCCCCAGAACAGGAAAATTAATTGCATAAAGAAGTATTTTTGCAGGCATTGATCAACAAAGTGTATGCTACTCCCATTTGTTCAGGATTCAAGGCCAGCTGTAGACCAAGGTCCCAATGGTGAGAAGCCAGATTGTGCTGTAATGATTAAACAACAAAACGATACAGAGCTATTCATGCACAGTTCATGAGCTGAGAACATTTCAAAGCATTAACAAAGATTCACATGATGAAGAAGGTCGGGGGGGGCAGCCCTGTTCATGTGTTGCAGCAAAAGCAACCAAGATCTCGTAGGTCTTTCAAGACTCACAAATTTATCATGGCACAAGCTTTGAAGGGACACAGTCTGCTGCATCAGTTTCCTGAGTTAAATCAGGTACGCGGGCATGTGGTAATTAATTTTTTAAAGCAATATGGAGAAATGAAGCCGTGGCATCAAAAATATGAAGAAATAAAGTGATACAGAGGGCGGAAAGGGGGAAGTGTGGGGGGGGAGAACAAAAATGTGTGTAAGAAAAAATATACAAAAATGCAATGTATAATTGAAATTCTTTCAATCAAATATTAATATTAAAGAGAAGTTTCCTAAGCCCCAACATTTTTCTGGGTACAAAAACCAAATATAAACGGGAGAATTGCAGACTCTCTATAACGAGTGGTGCTTAAAGGTCTTCAACATAACCCTTCTGTGTACTTGGATATTTGTGAATAATTGCCATCAATTTAAAGCATTCCTGGGTTCGAAGGCCATGTGTCGGATCATGTATCTAGAAGGACCCTTTCCTAATGCTCCTTTGCTACGTGTTGTGCTTGGCAACACAAAATCTAAAATAGGCACAGAAAACGGTACCAGGGGTTGTATCCAAAGTGGCACTGAGTAACACATCCCATCAGTGCAAAGATTTGCACTTGAGTAACAGGACTCTCCCCTCTCCCTGTTTGCCCCCTGAATTTGTTTCTAGGGGCTGTCACAACCTTGCAGAGATTTGGCAAAGGTGTGGGGCACATAGAGGGGAACCTAGGCTGGAGTTGTGCAAATGAGCAGGTTGCCTTGACTTCACATTCTATGAAAGTGATATTACAAAGTTCTTAGTGGTGTTGCACTGCTGCCATTGAGATCTATACTCACCGAAATGCCTAAACATACTCATTTAGAATATATCTCCTAAATCACACTGGACAAATAAGTAGCTTTCCATGGGAAAATCTTCCTTACAACATCCCTGATGTATGCAGGAGGTGTTGTGCAGTTTTGTTGTGCTTTTAAAAAAGGAGGTTCCTATTGCTAGCTGTCCCCCCTCTCATGACCTGGGGAAATGGATCTCAAGTCACTGCAACAGCTGGGTGGCCATGGGGCATTCATTTCATACAACAAGGGGGAAAGAAGCTCCATTTTTTAAAAATAAATAAATCTCAGTAATTAGTAAAAACTTTAACAAGTTTAGGACAACATTAAAACCAGTACCTCTTCAACAGTTCTGTAATAATTGCTTGCGAATCTTTTTTGTAGTTTGGAATACAAACAGTGCAACTGATTCAGTTAAATGAGATTGTATATCCATGATCAGGCAGGCTGTGGACCGCACCATCTGTAAAATTAAAAAATGACTGACCTCTCACAGGACTTCCCAAAATGTAAAGTGAACACTTTGTATTAAGTAAAAACAAAGAGCCCTTAACAATGCAGAAGAACGCAGAAGATTAAAGGATATAATGACAGAATTTGATATTCTCAAAGTTTTAGCATTAGTTTCTTCATTTATCTGGGAGAAAGCGTCACCAAATTCAGCAGGACTGAGTTCACAGCAGGCACGGATAGAGTTGCACTGTTATAGGTTGCATCTGTGGTAAACAGTTAAAGCGCTATTATATCACGTCTTGGCTTCCCTCAAAGAATCCTAGGAACTATAATTTGTTAAGCGTGCTGAGAGCTGTTAGGAGGCCGCTATTCCCCTCACAGAACTATAATTTCCAGACTGGTTTAACAATCAATTCCTCTTCCCAGAGAACTCTGGGAACTGGAGCTCTGTGAGGGGATTGAGGTCTCCCTAACCACTCTCAGCGCCCTTAGCAAACTATAGGTTCCCAGGATTTGGTGTAGCCATGACAGTTAAAGTGGTATAATAGTGCTTTAAATGCATGGTGTGTCATTGTGTAGCCCAATTCTTTTACTAGAATCCCCGTGTTATAAGGCCAAAGCACATACTCAGGATTACTAAACAGGTCAGGCGAAACTAATGTCTGTTAAATTATTTTAAGTAGTCACTCTTGCTTAAAAGCTCAAGTGCCCTAGTAGATTTGTTTTAAGACCATCCTAGTCTAAGCATTCTTTGTCACTATTCCAGCAATCAGCGAGCTCTGGGTGGTCCACATGAAATTACCGTACTTTCAGACCACCTTTAAGAAATTCATTGATAAAAATGTGCAATGAGGGTTCAGATAAGAAAATGCTTATTGAGTTCCTTTTATACCGAATGTGGCCAAGCGGGATTGCAAGATCTGGGCTCTTTCCGTTGGCCCTGATTAGCAGCGCTGGAGAGGAGAAAATTGTGAGCCAGCAAAAAGGATACAATTACAATACTGTTGCAGATTTTCAGACTGGCTGCCAAAGGGATCAGGCACCTGTTGCTACAGTGATGAGGCAAGAGGCCTGTTGCCATAGAAACATACCAGCATCACAGGAGCCTGGCGTGCCCACGGCAAGCATTGCCATCTTTGTATATCAACATGGCTCAGCTTCTTTTGATAGCTTTATTGACAGCACATCGGCATTCAGAATTGCAAAGTGGCGATTATGGTATGGCTTGCTTGGAATGGTGAATTAGCCCCCACAGTTTCATGGACCGAAACAAAAACCAAATTCTGAAGCTCAATTCTCAAGAGAGAGAGAGAGAGAGCGCAAAATTTGCAGACCTCCTCCTAGTTCCACAGTATGATTTTTCTCGTTCCACCCCCCACCCATCCCACTTCGACCACCAATGCAGAAAGGGATGTGGGGGCCGTGATGGGATTTCTACAGCCATCGCTGTGGGAGCAGAGAAGATGAATAGAGAAGTAACAGGGTGCCGGGCCTGAACAGAAGTGATCCTTTCTAGATTATGCTGATTTGATTTCGGCACGATATTTTCTGTTTCCATAGCAACTGATCCAGTTATCTGCTTATAAATAGCCGTTTATACTGCAGCATTATGGAAATTCAAATTTTAATCATCTTTCTGCATTAACAAGGAAAAGGAAGACCGGTATCAAAAGAGACATATTCTCTATGGGGATTTGGCAGCATTGGCAATTAAGCCTTGCAGAGGTCCTTGTTGACACAGGGGTAAAGAACTTGCATGCAAAAATGGGTATGAGAAACACTTACAGTTTTGATCACAGAAGAAATATACATGGGTCTTTAATAAAGAATTTATCAGCCCTGTTTGTGCTATGTTCAAGAACAAATCAAGCAGGGCAGAAGTTGCCTTTTCTTCCTACTCTCTTGCATAGGGCCACTTCACATGTTATAACTGGGGTGGGGTGGGGTGTTGATCTGTTATTGCTAATGGAGCACTGCTCTGCCAGCCTCCATCTGCCCACATCCAGCCCCCACCTGCTTGCTTTCTTGCTTATGCCAAGTCCAGGGGTTGGCACCACTTGCCAGCTTTCTCCTTTTCTAACTGAGTGTTGGCCTTGCAGAATTGCCAGGGAGAGGGACAAACTTAGAATGAGTTGACCCCATCTGTCACTAGCTTTGGCGCCACCTGCTGTTGGCCTCCTTGCCTTCCAACCCCACTAGCCCCAATGGGCACCAGCCACCGCTGGGTGTAGCAAATACAGCGAGGCAACTCAAAAGTTGCACATTGCAACCATGCACCAAACAGTTCCATGTGTACTGACTCGCCACGCAGATTGTGCCCACCCATGAGATTGTCTCCATGCTACAGCCAAAAATATCTGTAGGCAGCAGTCCTTGCAGAGGCAGACCGCTGAAAGCTCAGTGGCATCTCCAGGTAGGGCTGGGAATATGCCCTGCTGAAATCCCAAAGAGACAGTGCCAGTGACTGTAGACAATACTGGGTTAGTGTCAGAAGGAGAAGCCAGGAGCAGGTCAGCAATAAATCACACGGCGTCAGTGAAGTTGACTCTATATTCAAGGAAACAAGGTCAACTCGGGAGGCCAGGCCTAGTGAGCACAGCATGTCTTGCCACTGTGAGGCAGCTGTGGGGTTCCCTACATCTCCTCCTCCCCTGGGTCCTTTCCAAGCATTCTGAGTCTTGATCACTGTGCCTGCCTTTGCTCCTCCCTCTTCATACATCTTCTGGTTCTGGGAGAGGGGAGTTGGTCGTAGCAGGAGAGGGAGGCCTCCCTGGCCTCTTCAGCAGCCTGCCTCATCTCCGCCTCTTGGTCCTCCTTCTCTCCAGCCTCTGCTTTTTGTCTCTGATTCTGGACTGCTCTCTGCCACAGACTCATACTGCTCACTAAACCCTGTTACTTCTTCAGCTTCCGACAATTACCCCTCCCAGTCTGCTCCCTCTTCTCCCTCTGACCACTCATCGTCATCTCACCACCACTCCCCGAAATCTGAGTCTTCTTCCCATGGGCATTGCCTTGGGGGTTCCCCAGCTAGGTGCCTCCCACCACTCCTACACAGCCAGTTCACGACAGCTAGAAATCTCTATGCTCTGACTTGCTGTAAGTCAGCTGCCCATCTTCTACACAGTGAGAGCCCATCCCCCATGAAATGCATCAATTGAAGCAGTAGTTAACCCTGATTTAAAGGTGACACATGCTGGCCAAAACACATATCCCCTAAGTGTTTCACTCAGCTGTTTTCTTTTGCCACGTGTACTGTTCCATCGGTATTGTTGACCCCATCTGGAAAACCAAAATTGAATTGCTCAAGCCATATTGAGAAAGCTTGAAAACAAATTTGGCGACCTATCTGCCATTAGCAGGACCACGTGTGGAGGAGCAGAGTGTTTATATTTTAAATATTTATATTTGATATTTAAATATTTAAATTGGCATGCTCTTTTTCATTCTGTATGGTAATGAGTACTAATGTGAAAGTTTTGATGCTCCGGCTAAAATGACTATTTTCTTCAAGCATCCACAATACAGGCTTAATTCGTTTAAGAGTCATTCCCTCACAACCCTGGGAACTGTGGCTCGTTTTTAAAACACACACACACACACACACACACACACACACACACACACCATTTTAAAGTTAACAAGTTAAAAATGTAGGCAACAAAAAGAGCACATATAACAATACAACATACTTGCTAATTAAGGGGAAGATGAAACATTGATTACAGCCCTTGATATAACGTAAGTAGTAGGTTTCTGGGACAACTAGAGGAAGATTGCTTCCAGATGACCTGTTTATTGAGCACGTATCCTGATTTGTTTGAACAAAGTTTAAGGGGAGGTTAGGCAATATTAGTAGTTTATTGAGCATTCCATTGTTCATGGGAAAGTTAGGCAATGTTGCTATCTGCATTATATATTTGAAGCAGCATCATGCACTTTGAACAGTCAATTCTTGCCCCAAAGAATCCTGGGAACTACATTTTGTTAAGAGGGTTGTGAGTCGTTGTTTTAAAAAAATATTTTTTATTAAATATTTCCTTTAAGAGAGAGAGAGAGAGAGAGAGAGAGAGAGAGATGTGAAGAGCCCCCTATGAGCTATGATTATCAGAGCAACTTATCAACCAGTCCCTCTTCCCAAGGAACTCTGGGAATTGCAGCTCTATAAAAGGAATAGGGGTCTTCGCATAACTCTCTGCACCCATAACAAACTACAGTTCATACATAGGATTCTTTGATGGAAGCCACGGCTGTTTAAAGTGGCATGATACTGCTTTAAATGTGCAGTGCAAGTGGGTAGGGACATAGCTAGCTGTTCTGGTACCCGGAGCAGCAGGGGCAGGGCGATCTGCCTATGGGGGCATGGCAATCCGTGCACGGGGGTGCTGCGGTGAGCTGCCTACGGAGTCCACCCGGTGGACACAAGCCCCCACGCTGCCATTTCGGGCAGCGTGGGGCCCTGAGCCACTGCGTCACTCCCAGGAGAGATGTGTGGCTCGGGCACGCTGCGGGCCAGGCCCCGCAGTAAATGTCACACACCCACACACACAGTGTGCCATTTTGTCACTCCCTCAGGGATGACACCTGGGGCAGACCACACACCGTGCACCCCACTTCCTATGCCCCTGCAAGTGGGACACAAGTATTATCCCACACTTTCCAGTGTACTTACTTGTCACTATCCTTATTGCAAAAAAAAGTCCAGTTTGCGGCTGAGTGGGGAAGGAGTTTTCTTTCCTGCAAGAGGTCAAACCAGCTTTAAATGCCAGCATGTGAATGAATCCTACCAAAAATAGTGATGATCTAGAGAAGGACCCTAAAACAGCCCAAGGAGATGCTACTAGCTACTGATAGACTTTGGATGTGTAAGTAACAAAGCCAACTTACTGTCAGGAGTAGAAAATATTATGATTCTGTGTTTGATCATAATGTAGTTGCAAGCTGGAAGGGCTCCTACACATGAGATAAATGGAAATTTTGATGCCGTGTGTGTGTGTCTGTGTTCCTTCCTTGTCACACCTGCTGAGGAAGCACATATATTCATGGTCTCCCAAGTTTTTCCAATTCACTACTATTTCTGCAAGAAACTCTAGGAACCTCTAACAGAGAATTCTCACCACAACTACCATTCCCAAGATTCTTTGAAGGAAGGCTGAAGCTCCAATACTTTGGCCACCTCATGAGAAGAGAAGACTCCCTGGAAAAGACCCTGATGTTGGGAAAGATTGAGGGCACAAGGAGATGGGGACGACAGAGGACGAGATGGTTAGACAGTGTTCTTGAAGTTTGAACATGAGTTTGACCAAACTGCGGGAGGCAGTGCCTGGCGTGCTATGGTCCATGGGGTCATGAAGAGTCGGACACGACTAAACGACTAAACAACAACATGATAGTTAAACTGATATAAAACTAATACTGCATTTGCATATTTCAAACAAACAGAACCATCCTTGGCAGATGTTTCCTTGTTGCATACTTAAAATATCACCAGAGACACACACACAAAAACCCCCAACCTTTACAAAAGAGCTCCCCCCCCAACTACCCCTCTGCTGGGAGCTTTTATGTAATATCTGCCCTAAATTAGTAAGCCAAAAAGTACCCAGGGAATTTAGAAAAGCAGTTTTATGGCTTCAAGGTAAACTCCTTCATATATCTTGGCAATCTCTTTGCAATCGCAGCATAATGTTAGTTGTAACCGCAAGGTATTAAGAGTTTTAAATAGAAAGTCAGTAAGATAGTGTTATGAAGTCAATCAAGTAGGTCAACAGGAGTCCAGTTTCATAAATGAAGGCAGCAAATTAGGCCTGCAGGGAGCCTGTTTTAATAAGCGAAGGCACCAGGTAGCTGCACATAACAAAGGAAGGGTTTAGCTTAGCATTTGTAAGAAATAAGCATGCAGCTGAATGAACTGTGATGCTCATCAGCTACATCTTTCCCCTGAAATCTCCTTAAACACACACACATTCAAACATCATGGGATTTTCTTTACAATTACACCAAGAAAGGCAATGCTCATTTGCTTTGCACCGGGAAAATATTTTTTCCCTACATATGTTTCCAATTTAGAAGACAAATGTAAAGTAAAAGTTGGAGAGATCTATAAAGAACCACGGGAGGAAGGTTGTTGTTGTTTGTAAATAATTTTTTTGCTCGCTTTTTATTGTAACTCAAAGTGACTTCAACATAGAAACAGACAAACACATACATTAAAACGGGCATAAAAGAAAAACATAAAAATTTGTCTTTTAGATTAAAACGTCCCACCCACTCAAACAGGTGACAGATAATGGCTACTTACCCAGTCCAGGGGTGGACAGCTGTTGCAGCCTGTTGCAGCAGACTCCATCCCTTAAGGAGCGACATGGGGCTAGGTGGCCAGCAGTTGGGAAATTCCTGGGGCCAGCCACTTGGATTGGGGGGCTTTCCCACCTCCTGATATTTTGAATTCTGGCCAATCCAGCCAGGCTGGGTGGGTGGAGCTTGGGAGCAGACCAGAGTGGAACAGGCTTCACTCTGGCCTGCCCCCAGCCTATATATGCCAACAGCACCATTAACCCTAGGCTTGAACTTGTAATGTGTCGGCCCTCCAACAGGGGAGCTGAGAGGGATATACACCCAATGCCTAAGCCAAAATCTGGAATCAATAAAGTTGTGGCCTATTTTTAAATCCCAGAATGTTGTCCTGTCCAGTTTGTTCACCTTCAAAGGTTAGGCCTTGCTCCCTGTGAAGGGGTCACTGTGAAGGGGTCCGCACTTAAGAGCCTAAGGTGGAAATGTAAGGTAGTAAAAGGATTTTGGGAAATGATATATAATGAGTTGGAAAAAAATGTTTAAAGTAACCTTTGCTAAAAAAAAAAAACCTGAAGCCTTCCTTTTAGGAATTATAGGTGCCAAAATCCCAAGGGAGCAGAAAAGACTATTTATGTATGTGACCACGGCTGTGCAGATGTTACCGGCCTAGAGATGGAAAGAAGATAAAGTCCCTACCAGAGAAGAATGGCAGATGAAGTTGATGGACTATGCCAAAATGGCTAAAATGACGGAAGAATCAGAAATCAGGAAGACCAAAATTTTAATAAGGAATGGGGAAAACTTATAATTTATCTTAAAGACCATTGTAAACAGCTAAAATTGTTAGTAGGGTTGGAATATCACTTGTCGTTTAATTTTGGACACAATGGAGATCTAAAAGATTTGGATCATCATAAAAGATGCAGGAGGAAACGATTAATAAAAGGACCCACAAAGGGAAGGAGGGAAGTCCAAGAGATTCCTCGGAATCTTGTTTTTATGTTCTATGTTCGATATAAGACTGTAAAATCTTAATCTGAAAAACCAAATAAATATTTTTTAAAAGAGAGAGAGAGAGAGAGAGAGAGAGCTAAAGGTCTGGCCAAATAGAAATGTTTTTGCCTGGCACCTAAAGCTATGTAATGATGGCACCAGGCAAGCTTCTGCAGGGAGAGCACTCCACAAGCAGAAAGATACAGCGGTGGCTGGCACACTTTGGGAGACAAATAGTAGGTGAACCCAGAGCCAAGAACAGGAAGAGCCAACTCATCCTAGTTTTGCCCCCCTCCTTCTCCCTCCTGACTTCTACAAGGGGCAACACTGAGACTAAGGAGGAGGAAGCTGACAGCAGAAACCACCTTCTGGGTTGGTTGAAAGTGAGAAGATAGGCAGCAGGGGGCTGGCTGAACTTGGTGGGACATTGCTCATGCACCAGATGTACCAGCCTTCAAAGAGATGTCTTTGAAAACCAGTCAATGTACTTTATAGGAACATTGGAAGTGGCCTAATACAGAGTCAGATCATCGGTCTATGTAGCATGGTATTGTCTACATTGAGTGGCAGCAGCTCTCCAGGGTTATAGGCAGTGGGTGCAGATACTCCACCAATGAGTTACACTATGACACTTCACCGTATGGAAGATGCTATGTTTATCCACTGCCACTCTACTTCTTATCCAAAGGTCCTTGTAAGAAGCATCTAGAACAGGCATCCCCAAACTGCGGCCGTCCAGATGTTTTGGCCTACAACTCCCATGATCCCTAGCTAACTGGACCAGTAGTCAGGGGTGATGGGAATTGTAGTCCAAAACATCTGGAGGGCTGAAGTTTGGGGATGCCTGATCTAGAAGGTGAACAATCCATTGAGCAATTCTCTTGCACAAACTCAGCCGAGGTGAATGGATGCTGGGCGATATCACAGCAGTGCTCTGGCACACCTCCCATTCCTTTAAATGGTCATAGGTGGATTGTGTGGTAGCAGATAGATGCCTTCTACAATACCCAGCACATCCTTAACACTGCAGTGCTTTTGCACAGCTCCCGTACATTTCAGTGAGCGTTGCACCAGGGAACATCCCATTGCTGTTGTGACATCACACCTTCCTGAAATGTGTTTCTACAATGGGTTCCAAAATGCTGCTTGGACAGAGTCGCTAAAATGTCCTCGAGAAAAGCTTGCCTGAATATCCAAGCAGCCTTTCTTTGCAAAGGACAGGAGGGAGCCTGAGTTGCTTAAACACACTTTGTCCTCAGGAAGTGTGGGAGCCTCTTGATAATCACCTCCCTTTGTGCAGAAAGCTCAGGAGATGCTTTTGAGGTTTGGAGACTGAGCGGATAACACAGAAGCACTTCCTCTACTCTCAAAGCAAGAATTGACCTTATCACTTTCTCACAAACCGCAGATTGCTTCCCCTGCATTAATGAAAAGGCCTTCTGTCTTTCCAGAATATGAGGATTCAATTACATTAAGAAGCTATTAATTCAGAAGTTCAGCTGTTTGCTGGGTTTGCGGAGTCTCTCTCTGCTGCCAAGGATACAACACTATTTCTGCAAACAGCTGTCTCTTTCTATGAATTGCAGATCAATCATGCTCTAAAGAAATAAAGACTTCAGCGAGATGCCTCATTTTGTCTTGTAATCTAAGGAAAACAAAACCAGGACTCTAATCCTTTATTCTTCCAATATGGAAAAGAATTCTAAAGAATGTCATATACATCTCTGAGTCTTTCTCTCTTCAAATATCTAAATGGGAGCTCTGATCTTTTCATTGTGAATATTAGTTTCCAGGAGACTTTATTAACTCATCTGTTGGTGTACAAATTAGGTTCATATGTTTAAGGACGGAGAATTAAGTAAAGGTCTTTGTTTCTACTTTCAACAGACCTTTTCCATATAAGGTATCCCTGGAGGACTATTTCAAGCTGATCCATAGGTAGTATCTGACTCGCCACATCCTTATCAGAATCACAGAAACTACCAGTCCTACGCTGGAGAGGGTGTGAGGAGATAGGTACCTTCTTTCATATGTGGTGGCCCTGCCCAGTAGTCCAGGATTTATATGCATGGATATTTGACAGAGAGGATTCTGGTGCACATGAACGGGACCTATTAGCTTAATTTTTCATGGCAGCGAGAATCGTAAATGCAAAACACTGGAAAACTGCAAGCTTGGACAAGAGTAATGAGTGGTGGAGCCAGGTTTGGTCCACAGCCGTAATGGAAAAAAAAAAATCCAAAACAGATTAGAGAGATGAGGAAGGGACAGAAATACTAAGACATTGAGACATTGGCTTAGCGTTATTCCATACTTACCCCAGCAAGAACAAGATTGCAGTTCACCCTCGATGCACAGAGCATTATGGAGGAATTTCCTTGGGTAAAGAATAAACCATCTTTATTATATCATAAGCCAATACCTACTTTATTTATTTTATATCATTATTGGCAGTGCTTTTTTCTGGGGGGGGGGATGCAGGGGTACGCATACCCCTAAACATTTTGTGAATCTTTGCACTCTTGTCCATTTACTGTATTTTTTCTCGATTTGAACTATAAAATGGTGGTTTTCCTGAGTCAAAATGAGAATACCCCTAAACATTTTTAGGTGGGGGGGGCACTGCTTCTACCTGACCTGACTGAAGCAATGAAATGTGTAATTAGCATTGATATGAATGGTATGGCTACTCTGTATCTCATTGTCATATTTTGTACTGTTATTTAATATTATTATACAAATTAAAAACATTTGTTTAAAAAGAAACCTCTGCACTTCTCAAGAACTCTGAGTGCATTGCGGAGGATTCCTGGTCCAGTTCTAGGGATTCAAATAGGGTAGTTGAGAGACCTACTGCTGTGCATTTACCCCATCTGGTCCAAGTGTGACCAAGAGCACACCAAATACTCCCCTGTAGCTATGTGCTTCAAGTTGATCCAAGACTAACCTACAAGCCATGTGTCAAAAAGTGTATCAGAACCGGCATGAGTGGGTTCTGGTACATACATTATTCCATGAACTTGGGAGTCAACTGGTGTTGGCCACAGTCACATCCTTTGGATACTCTTTTCCTCATCAGCTGTATTTAATAGCAGTGAAGACAGACAGGTAGTCAATGAGAAACTACCATCTCTGGCCTACAGCCCTTACTAAGTCTCCAAACAAGCTGATCTGTGATTGGATAACTGCAGCCCTGGAAAAGACAGCAGAGTCAGCTCAGGAGATCTGAGACTGTTCCTATCAGGAGCTAGTTCAGATCTCCAGTTCTTCCCCTCTTGAGGAGCAAATTCTGTCAGGCTTGGAGAAAGGAGCTACTGTTGTCACCATAAGCAAACTGCAGACAACTGGCAAAGGACAAAGAAGAAAGCAATGGACATTGTCTCTCAGTTCTGATTGTGCTCTGGTGTGGTACAAATAAGCACACTGGCCTAGAATTGCAAAGTTTTCCCCTCCATCATTCCTCCCTAGCCCATTATACTGATAAACTTTTAGTTGATGCTAGATAAAAAAGGAAATCGCAGGATGTAAAATGGAGAAGCTTGTTGGCACCCCTATCAGCGCACGTCGTAATATCCAACTGACCACTTAGAAGTAGCAAATCCTACCAACTCTTTTAAATCAGAGAACAATGTTCACCAGCCTGTGAAATCTGGAAAACACATTTCCTCTGCAACTTGGATAAAAGATGTTAGCAAGCCTGTAATCTGTTAATGGACAGATGCTGACCTGAATTCAGACTGCTTCGAAAAAATACCGAGGTCATCAACAACAACAGAGATTTGTACCAAGAGCTCACTCAGTTTGAAGCAAAAAAAACAAAACACTCTACCTAACAAACTCACAAAGGCAATACAGTATCCGTTTTCTTTTCCTGTCACACAAGCCATCTGCAAGTCATCTCCCCAATCCTTAGTACCTATGGAAACTATGTATTAATATATGAAAAACTTACTTAATAACAGATGAACTCCAGAATTAGATACAGTGACCTGCAGTAAATGACTGACAGAGACTCAGTCCATATTTATCAGCAGCAGCAGCAGTAACAACAATAGATAAGATCAGCAGAGGAGGCCCTCTTTCCATCACTCTCCAGGGTTTTTCCAGGATGCCACAGAATCTATTTTTTATGTTTTCTTAGTAAGAGGCAACAAGATGATTTCATTTTTTAAACTGAACACATTTAGTCTTCACTGGTATTACTGAGGACCGACTGTGTGGGACACAATTCATGTACCAGGTTTAGTTAGTTTCATCACCGTGTGAAAAATTACCCTCCTTGCCACTTGCTACAATTGTTTACCCTTTCATAAATTCAATTGTAGTCTCTGATCTGATGAAAACCAGGAAGATAAAATGTTAGAAAGACCGTTTGCTTGTAATAATCCATTAACACGGTGATTGCTGGAGTGTCAAGGTTTCCATTATCACAGAACTTGGACTCCTTGAGAGCATGGCAGACATTACAAGGGTAATCGTTTATATGTCATTTTCTGAAGTCTTAAAATCGGAGGGGGTGAGTTTCATTTTCACAGCAGTGATACACTTTTGTCTGTAAGATTCAGAAAATGGTGAGGTGATTGGTAGAAGATGAATAGAGGAACTTCTTTACTTCTTCCATCCGGCGAATTATCTTTAGGGTCTCTTCCAAGTGATGGACAATTTTCTATCTGCTAGGTGACTATTTATGGAACCCAAAGGGACCTGGGTGAAGTGAAGTGAAACTCACCCATTTCTGGTTCCAACCCTGACCCCAGTTAACTAACAAGCTCATTATCTGTGCTGCATAACTAATGGTGAGATTACACCCTATGATACTGCATGGAACAGGTGGGGGAAAGAAAAGGGGAGGAAAATTTTTTAAAGTGGGCACTTCTGTCTTTACAGTGGCAGAAGACCTAGATCTGCCCCCCCCCACACACACACACCATATTTGTATATACAATGGTACCTTGGTTTTCGAACATAATCCGTTCCGGAAGTCTGTTCGAGTTCCAAAACGTTCAAAAACCGAAAAGCGGAAGCCTCAAAACGCAAGCCTCAATATGGAAAACTCAAAACAGAAGCCATGTTTCCTGTTCGAGTTCTGAGGAGTGTTCGAAAACCGAGGCATTTACTTACGGGTTTTTGGCATTTGAGTTCCGGAATGTTTGACTTCAAAGGCATTCAAGAACCATGGTACCACTGTATTAAGTGATGGGAGTGGTGGTCCCTGAGGCCAAGAACATAGAAAATTCTCAAAAGCACACATACAACCATAAATCCATAAGTTCTTACATACGGACTTATGTCACCGTCTTCTTTAATCCCAATTCCTTTTCTTTTCTAACAGACTTCCATCCTCCTCCAAGCGGGTCTGTTTTATCTATTTGTTAAACTGCTCCTTTTATCCTTTCTTCATTTCTACTGTTTTCCACATACTATATTAACAATCCATACTGTGGTTTGCCAAAATTAATCAAAGCAAAGCCAGGTTTTTACTTGGGGACACTGGTTTTTTTTAGATATTCTCTATAAATTTCCCATTCCTTTTGGAATTTTTGGTTAGGTTGTCTCCTAATCGCATCCATCATTTTTGCCTAACTTGAGATTATTTATTAGGTCCATAAATTGTCCTATAGCATATATTCAACACAAAAAACAGCGACAATTTGTTGTTGACAAAGGACAGCTGGACGTATAAAGGGCCCCATTACCTTCAGTAGCTAAGGGCCTCATCAAACCTAAATCTGGCCCTGGCCCCTCCCACAGTTGCAACCTTGACAACAGGCTCAGCAAACACAGTTCACTGGGTCACAGTCTTCCCCACTATAATGAAATTATTACATTTATTACATATTTAAATTATAGTAATTATTTCCAAAATTTTTGGACATACAAATCTTGAGACATAGTCATATAAATTAGCCTACACCAATGTTATGCAAGCCAGCACCCTCTTTTTCAGTGACCAGCCTATCTGGTTGCATAGATTTGGACCCCATATCCATGTGACATGGAAAATGTCCTGTTCACAGTTTGCCCCCCACCGGACTGGGATCTTTGGTTTTAATCTCTTCTTCTTTGCATCCGGTATTATGCTTAGTTTTCAGTCTGCTTTGTGGATTATACTGTTTTGTCAGGGGCAGAGGAAGATTAAAATATACCAGGTCAGATTTATGCTGTGAAAAGTTCTACAAAATATGAATGGATGGCACAGATGTCTAAGAGCATAATATTGGACAGTACTGAAAAAGATCTTCATGTTTATTGCCTCTGTTCTGTATTAAGCAGCAGACAAACGTGTACAAATTATTTGCAAACTGCTGAACCTTTTTACGAAGTTCCACCCACTAGGTATTGTGATGGTTTTAAATGGATTGCATTATTCCTTATAAGAGGGTCTCAGCAAGAATATTTTGACATTGCTATTTTATCTCTATGTGTTGCCGTTTACACTAAGGACACATCTTGCGCTAATAAGCATAACTTCTGGAGAAAATATCACAGCAAAGCTATATTTGAATCCTATGTTCTACTTAGGAGAAGCAGGAGAATAAATGAATCAACAGTCTCATTTTCAGGTTGTGGCTTCGGAGCTTCAAAATGAAAAATGCAGTTTTCTGAAACGACTTCTGTATATGTCCATGCTGCAAATTCAAATAGGTTTTGAAAGAGCACTGAGAATTGTAGTTTTGTGGAGGTGCCAGAAGAGTTTAGTGCAGGGGTGGGAATCAGCTGACTGAAGCAGGTAGCACTTCTGCAAAAATAATCCCAGGAAGGGATTTCTGTAGCCAAAAAGGGAGAATAAACAATTGTTCTCTGATTATCAAAAGTCATAGTAGTGTTCAATGAGTTCCAAACTCTACATACACACACCCGAAAAGGTGATTTCCTTGGGCCAACCTGCAAAACATTATTTACCGACTCCAATTTGCTTAATTGACAGCTGCTGTTAACTAATGAATTAGCTGGCTCTTTGCTTTTGGGTTCCATAAGCCATAACATTTGGAGAGAGAGAATGTGGGTGGCGAACAGAGAAAGCCATAATAAGTGAATTTTCAAGGCAAGAGAGCCTGAAAAGGCCAAAAAAAAAAAATCTAGGGGACAGCATGAAAATTTCAGAACAGAAATTTCAGTGCTGAGATTTCTGCTCCAAAAATTGATGCCTGGTAGCCACAATGCACTGGAAATCTATCTTCTACATTTGGAACATCTTCTACCCTGGGCTGCACTCTTCCACTTCAGAGAAAAAGGCACACAGCACCCAGTTGCAAACAGGGAAAGAAGAGATGCATATCATCAGAAGGATCAGGATGCGTCTATCCATGGTCACTCATTGCGATGAACTCAGGAATATGCGTTATATCAACTACAAAGTGCCTGCAAACTTGAACCCTGGATCTTGGCAGCAGGACTCAAGTGCCTTACTCTCTGGGCCACCAACATAGCTTATAGGTGGAGGTTTGGGTCAGTGGCACAGGGTGCACTTTGGGAATAGTAGGGCGCAAAGAAAGGGGTGGCATTCAAGTAAGTTTTATTCAGGGCAGACCCATTAAAATGAATGAACATGACTAAGTTCAGAGAATCACAGAATTGTAGAGTTGCAAGGGACAATGAGGGTCAACTAATCCAACTGCCTGCAACGCAAGAATCTTTTGTCCAACATGGGGCTCAAACCCACGACCCTGAGATTAAGAGTCTTCTGCTCTACGGACTGACTTCAGTTGGTCTACGTTGAGTAAAACGTAGGTGAATACCACCCACTGACACCCACAGTAGACAGAGCTGGAGCCATTGACCAATAGAGGTAACTAATTCTAGTTCTGTCCCCATCGCCCTCCATTCTGAGTTGCACAAGAGGGAAGGGAAAAAACACCCAGTCAGCCCAGAAGAAATGGCGGGGCTTGGGGAACAAAAAAGACTCCTGCTGACCTTTTATAAGGATTCTCTTGAGATTTGTTGCAATTTCAAAGACTTGCCATGCCTCCTCCTGAACCTGGCCACCTACCCAGTTTAGATCACACCCATCTGCCTCTGGCCTTTTGTATCTTTATCTGCCTGCTCCAGAACCACTGGCCCTTACCTGCCAAGTTCCTGCCTGAAAAATAAGGGATTGGATCGGAAGTAGCAGACCAGAAGTAGCGCTGCTGCCATTTTGGAACTGGGCAGAGCATGCTCAGAAGTGACTTTTGATGCTGCTCTGCCCAGTTCCAAAATGGCAGCCGCACCAGAAGTCGCACTGCAGCCATTTTGGAACTGGGCAGAGCAGCATCAAAAGTCACTTCTGAGCATGCTCCGCCCAGTTCCAAAATGGCCGCTGCGCCAGAATAAACCGGGGGGAAACAAAAAAATCCGTTTTTTCGGCTGGGAACAGCTGGAAAAATGGGGGTTTCTCGGGGAATACGGGAGACTTGGCAGCTATGTTGGCCTGTTTGAACCACAGTATCTGTCTGGGATACAACTGGGCACTGACAGTAGCAAGCACAGTAATGTGCGTGAGGATTCTGTAGAACTCTGTAGTTCTGACGCTAAGTAGCTAGCATAAGTCACAGTCAGCTCCAGCATCATTGGGGGACAGAATGAGCCGCCTAGCATATAACAAGCACCCAGCTATCAAATTATAAATTAAAGTATGCAGCACTATAAAAACCCAGATGCATAAAACACACCAAGAAAATCTAAATTTGAAAGAAGGACATGCATCATGGTGGATGCAACTGTAACAATAATATATAAGAAAACATGCCAGTCCATAATAACCCCATTAATTATACCTGTAAATGTGAGGTGTTTGGAATTATAGGCCCTCTCATACTGTATCATCATACGTATTATTCACTTCACCCATGAACTTTAATTCATTATTAATTATTTCTGTATCTGTGGTTTGACTGTAGTCCACAATTTTTTCATAACTTTCTTGTGAATTAAATAAGTCAAACACTAATCAGCTTCCCAAGACAAATATTAATTGGCTAATTTTGAAAAATCTGAGTCATGTTCACATAATACTGTACCAATTTAAACTAGGTTTTCTTTCTGTTACTAGTAAACTGAACATATGACTCAACTGTCTATAGCTTCCAGAAGAACTCAAACTATCAAAACAGAATCTGTCTGCTTATAAGCAATTTTTACTTTACAAAGGCTCAATTTCATTAGTTAAAATACCTTGGAAACATGAGAGGATGCTATAGCTTCAGGGTTTATTCATGTAAACACCCATGCTTAGGAAATGTTGCTAGTGTTCTGGATTGTGCATATGCCTGTGAGATTACTTGGCTCTAGGGTGGTCATGTTAATGTCCTGATACATTAACATTAGAATTCGGGGACATCCACCGTAGCTGAATGTTGGAAGTTTCAGAGCAGACAAAAGAACTTTTGTTTCATAGCACATAGTTAAACTATGGAATTCACTCCTACAAGAGTGATGGCTACCAAAAAGGGTTTGATGGCTTTAGAAACAGACTAGACAGATTCATGGACAAGAGAGCAGTCATCAGCTACTAAACATGATGGCTATATTATACCTCCACTGTCAGAGGCAGCATGCTTCTGAATACCAGATAGAATCATAGAGTTGGAAGAGACCACAAGGGCCATCCAGTCCAACCCCCTGCCAAGCAGGAAACACCATCAAAGCATTCCTGACAGATGGCTGTCAAACCTCCACTTAAAGACCTCCAAAGAAGACCTCCAAACATGCCCAGCTCCCTAAGCTGTTCCTCATAAGGCATCGTTTCCAGGCCTTTGACCATTGTGGTTGCCCTCCTCTGGACACGTTCCAGCTTGTCAGTATCCTTCTTGAACTATGGTGCCCAGAACTGGACACAGTACTCCAGGTGAGGTCTGACCAGAGCAGAATACAGTGGTACTATTACTTCCCTTGATCTAGACGCTATACTCCTATTGATGCAGCCCAGAATTGCATTGGGTTTTTTAGCTGCTACATCACACTGTTGACTCAGTTGCTGGAACCCACAGGATGGGAGAGCGCTGTTGAGCTCAGGTCCTGCTTGCTGGTTCCCCGTAGGTTGACCACTGTGAAAACAGTGGGCCAATGGCCTGATTCAGCAGGCTCTTCGTTTGCTCTTGTGTCCTCCATTTGAAGTTCTGTATCTGAAGGTGTGTCCAACTCCAGTCCAGCTTAAGGGCAGAGATGCATAACAATGAAGATCAAGAGCCTTGAAGTTGCCCATCAGCAGTGAGAACCAGCATGGGAGACTGAGTCAGCACACAGGTCGCCTGGTCTTCCCCACTATGGTGAGATGGATGCTGTTTCTATTTAAATTACATTTCTCTCCATAAGTGGAGAAACCTCTGACCAGGTGACCTTTGTGTCTGCTCTCGAGGTCCTAACCATGGATATGCAGCTTCAGAGGCCCTCCTCCCCTCTTTATGGCCTTTAAATTTGGTCCACTTTTCAACTAGAGACCTGACAGCCCTTCAGATAGAGAACGGCTGTCTGCCCATGACCAGATATGAGGCACTGTTGCCCAACAATCACCCGTAACATAGAGCCAAGGTGGGCATGGCCAGGGATGGCTCAGCTGGCAGAGCAGGAGACTCTTAATCTCAGGGCCGTGGGTTCGAGCCCCACAGTGAGCAAAAGATTCCTGCACTGCAGGCAGTTGGATTAGACCAGGCATAGGCAACCTTGGCTCTCCAGATGTTTTGGAACTACAACTCCCATGATCCCTAGCTAACAGGGCCAGTGGTCAGGGATCATGGGAGTTGTAGTTCCAAAACATCTGGAGAGCCAAGGTTGCCTATGCCTGGATTAGACGGTCCTTGTGGCCCCATAGAACTCTGCAGTTCTATGATTCTATGAAATTAGAGACAGCAGGGAAAGTCATAGTTCAGCAGGCCTTCGCTTCTAGGTGGGGTGAAGCTGATCCAACTGATCCCTAGGAAAAACATAGGCATATTTCATGTGGAGCACCTAAGTTCCTGTGACTAGCCAGGAGAAGCTGGCAGGGAGGGACAGGTGACATGCAACAGTATTGCTACAGCTTACTGGAAGGGAAGAGGGCAGGGAAGTTGGTGCTAATGAGAAGACACACCGGCAGGAGCAATCTGGCTCTCCCTCTGGTGTGGCTGCATAGTGTCAACCTCACCATCATTGCTCCCCTGCCCCGCTCCTTCCTGGTCAACTGCAGTCATAGGCGTAGCCAGGGGGCAGAAGGGGGCAGCTGCCCCCCCAGCAGCAAAAAATTAAATGGTTAAGGCAGCAGCCAAGCGAGGAAGGCAGGCATCCCGCCGGCGACACCGCTGCCCAGACGGGAAAGGGCTTGGCTCTCGCTCCGACTCACCCAGCTCCAGACCAGGGAAGGGGGCTGCAGTTCCTGAAGCTGACACTGGGGGCGCGGGGAGTCCTCAGGCTGGAAAGACGCGCTTCCCTCATGGGCACACACACTTTCTGTTTCTCTGCCTCTCTCTGTGTGTGTTTCTCTATCGCTCTCTGCCTCTCTCTCTCTCTCTCTCTCTCTCTGCCCCTCTCTCTCTTTCTGCCTCTCTCTCTCTCTCTCTCTCTCTCTCTCTCTCTCTCTCTCTCTCTCTCTCTCTCTCTCTCTGCCTCTCTCTCTCTCTCTCTCTCTCTCTCTCACTTTCTGTCTCTCTGCCTCTCTCTCACTTTCTGTCTCTCTGCCTCTCTCTCTCTCTGCCTCTCTCTCTGTCTCCCTCACTTTCTGTCTCTCTGCCGCTCTCTGCCTCTCTCTCTCTCACACACACACACCACCTCCCCCAGCGGCTGGCCGGCAATGCTCCTGCGTGTAAAAAAGATGAGTGATCCTTGCTGTTGCCCCATTAAGGTGAGGGATCTGCTGCAAGCTCTCTCTCTCTCTCTCTCTCTCTCTCTCTCTCTCTCTCTCTCTCTCTCTCTCTCTCTCTCTCTCTCTCTCTCTCTCTCTCTCTCTCTCTCCTGTCTTTTATCCCCAGGAGCATTTAATCCTAACCCCCTCTTCCTCTTGTGATACTCTTTAGTTCACTTCCATCTGGCAAGTTGTGAAAATTATTACGATAAATGGCCTCAAAAGTTTTGCTTTTTAATATATCTTTTTAGCAGCACCTCCTCCTGTGCCCAGCCACATAAAAGAAGGAGCTGTGAGCTCAAATCCAATTTGCACCCCAAGTACAGTAGATTTGCCTGGGGGCAGGGATTAAATTTGCATCTTGCAAATCCGTAACATTCTTTGGTTTCAAATAAACAAAAGGTGCCTTTTGCAAGCCACTCTCTTGAGAACTGGACGGTTGGAAGGGACCCCTGAAGGTCCTCTAGACCAACCCCCTCCAGTGCAGGAATCACAGCACAAGCATCTCTCACAAAACAAGTTTGTTCCATCTTCCCTGTGAACAACCCTTCAGATACAACAGAACCATTCACAGAGTTGGAAGGGAACCACCAGAGTCATCTAGTCCTGCAATTCAGGAATCTTTTGCCCAACATGGGGCTTGAAACCACAACCCTGAGATTAAGAGTCTCATGCTTTACTGACTGAGGTTTGTTTATGTTTCCTGTTTTCTTTTCCCAAGCAGAGATAAAGTGTAAGCGTGGTGTCAGCTCCCTTAAAAAGTCAACAACTCTGGGGATCCTTGGGGTCCCCCCCCCAAAAAAGGTCAACAACTATGGGAAAGGGATCTTTGCACCACGGCGCCGGATATGCTTAAGACGGCCCTGTTCCCCCTGGTGCTTCATTTTAATTTAGTTTTGACATCTAAGCAAATATCTACATCCCCACCCCTCTTCTTCCTATCTTTCTTTTCTGCTGCATTGGTGGTTGTGTTTTAATTTTTGTTCCCCCTCCTGTTTTTCCTTATTTATAATAAAATTTTGGTTTCATTCGCCTTTTCCGTGCTGAAATGTTACAACCTAACAACCATGGCTTGCCCCCCGCCCCCCTAGTTTTGATCCTGGGTATGCCCCTGACTGCAGCGGCATCGCTGCACACAGGCCAGGTGTACACTTCCACCCATCCTATTGATCACTTCTGTAACTCCCAGTTTCCCACAGATAGGAACGTTTCAATTCAGCAACTGGTTCTTCCAAAGCAGAAATATATTCAGTCTCAATTTTAACGTTAACATGCTTTGAATGTACGTTTAGAGAAGATTGGGAAATGTTTATTGAATATATGGGGGAGGGAATTGCGTACACTTCAAAACGTCGGCAGCATTAAGATAAATTCAACAGTGTAAATAAGTTTTGAGGGAGGTAATAATGGAATACTGAATGTTTTAGTTTCTGTAAAATATGCAGGAATTTATGATATGCAAAATGAACCATGGAAAGAGGAGAAGGGAGTCATTGATATTTTAAGGATGCTTAAATGAGTATTCTAAATTGTAAAACAGAATACACACACATACACACACACTCACACACGAATGCATTCATTAAATGGAAAAGAAAAACACGCCAGCCCTAAAAAATAAAGCTGTGAACGGCGGCAAGAGTTTTGCTAGCTAAGAACTGGAAATCTCATGAGTTACCAAAAGTGGATGATTGGCAAATGAAGATGATGGAGTACATGGAAATGACCGGAAGAATTCGCGACCGGGGAGAAGAAGCGACAGAAGAAGAGTGGAAAGATTTTCAAATTTATTTGAAAAAATATGCAAGAATTTTATATTAAGATTAGATTTAGAAATATATAGAAGCTGTGGATTTAGAGCCTAAGTGAAGTAAATAGAAAGGATAGATTTGAAATTTTAAGAAATTTATATAAAAATGTATTGGAAATTGCTAAAAGATAAAAATGAAATGAAGCGCAGATGGAGGGAACTCGAGGAGGTCCCTACACACAATGTTAAAGAAACTTAGATTTGTATTTAGACATTTGTTTTTTCTTTATTGTCATGTCATTGTATTTTAATGTGTTTTAATGTTTTTTAAGTTGTTGTTGATTTTTTTTGTTTTTTCTTTTGTCTTTATAAAACTAATAAAAATTATTTTTAAAAAATAAATAAAATAAAGCTCTGTAGCTGCAGTTGCCATGCTTCTACCACCTCCAGAACCACAACTTGTGAAAATCCGCTCACACTTTTCAGTCTTAATAAAGGCTGCCGCAGGTTGCGATATATACCACTGTTGTGACATAATCCAAGGAACTCTGCATCAAATCGTTGACTTCAAATGCAGCTTCACAGCTACCCTTGCGAATTAATTCGTGTCGGGCAACATCCACCTTGAGGCAGGTCATGGCCAAAATTGGGCACTGAACGACAGGCAGCCCTGTGGATGTTGCGTCCTCCTTTCGCTTTCCCCTAGGAAGCATTGCTTTTGTGCTCCAGGACCACTGCCTAAGCTGGCCTACTTCTGTGACCCACGCATCGAGAGGCGAATCAAGGTTGGAAAGAGGCCATTTATGAGCCATGTTTGTCTGTGTCGTGGAGTGTACTGAACTGAAGAAGAAGGATAATTGGCGTGTTTCTGGGGCATTTATGCTTGGCTGGGAGCACATTGATAGCCTTAAGTGCAGCTGACATACCTGAACGGCTCCAGCGAACGATTAATGAATTCCTTTGGATTACTCTTCATCAGAGCTTGGGGGGTGCAAACAAGTCATTTACAATAAACCTCAACTGGAAGGGTCACTTGGACGGATGGTTTATTTTTGGCCGGCATTGGCAGGGGGTGCAGTGAAGCAGCAGTTGCTACAGAGCAATCATCTTAATGACGCTGGAAACGGTTGCCAGGTGTTAAGCCACAGGGTCTGGGTCAAAGCCAGCCCTCACGCAGTCATCTGGGCAAAAGGGTCAAATACGCCCAGAGTCAAATACCCATCGATGCCAAAAAAAATCAGTCAAGGAACGTGATCAGGGAAAGACCGAGGTTAAGAGGCCGGGAGAATACTGACCGGTGGGAGGAAGTGTACTCAAAGCCAAGGACAATCGGAAATTGAAAGCAGAACTGGGAAGCCAAAGAAAAACAATAAGATGGCATAAAATGAATACACAATTGATTCAATTTCATTCCATTAAAGGAGGATTCTCCAGTCCAGGGCTCCCCAGAAGCTGTAGGATGCCAACTCACATCCCCAGCCAACGTAGCTAAGGGTCATTGACGATGGGAGTTATTGTTTTTATTTATTTACTTATTTATTTATATCTGGCTGTTTTCCAAGAACCAGGACTCAAGGTAGCTCACAGAAATCAAAACAAAAATAAGGAAAGGAGAGCTAAAAACATATTAAAGATAATAGTTACAAAGTAATTCGACTATAATGGAATTGAAATGATACCCACAAATAAATCTTTAGAAATTCAGACAGCATTTAAAACTACATTTATGAGCCCTTTCCTTAAAAGCACTTTGTTCCCCAAAGCCTGCCAGAACAACAACCACAACTGTCTTCACCTGCTGGCAGAAAGACAAGAGGAGAACCAGCCTAACCTCTCTAGGAAGGGAGTTTCAAATTCTGGGAGCAGCCAAAATGAATGTTCTCACCTGTGCCCCCACTAAAAGTTCCTGTGAAGGTGGCAGGGTCGAGAGAAGGGTCTGCTCCAAACATCTGGAAGATTTGTATGGGAAGATATGGTTCTTCTGATAGCCTGGGCTTAAGCCATATAGGACTTTACAAGTCATAACCAGCACTGTAAACGGTAGTCCGTATTATACACACTTTGGTCAGCATAGCCCTGCCACAGTTGCCGTCCTGTTGATTGGAGTCCACGAAAAGACTTCTGCCCACACATTTCTTTAACACTGTATTTCACCTATCACAGAAATAACTCCACCTATCATAGAAATAACTCCCAGCCTTGCAGAAGGTACTTTCACTTTCAGGATATGCTATTGACGATGCAAAAGCCTTTGACTGTGTCGACCACAGCAAACTATGGCAAGTTCTTAAAGAAATGGGAGTGCCTGATCACCTCATCTGTCTCCTGAGAAATCTCTATGTGGACAAGAAGCTACAGTTCATAGCTGCCAAGTTTTCCCTTTTCTTGCGAGGAAGCCTATTCAGCATAATGGAATTTCCCTTTTAAAAAGGGATAACTTGGCAGCTATGCTACAGTTAGAACTGGATATGGAACAACTGATTGGTTCAAAATTGGGAAAGGAGTACGACAAGGTTGTATATTGTCTCCTTGCTTATTTAACTTATATGCAGAATTCATCATGCAAAAGGCTGGACTAGATGAATCCCAAGCCAGAATAAAGATTGCCGGAAGAAATATCAACAACCTCTCGTATGCAGATGACACAACCTAGATGGCAGAAAGTGAGGAGGCATTAAAGAACCTTTTAATGAGGGTGAAAGAGGAGAGCGCAAAATATGGTCTGAAGCTCAACATCAAAAAAACCAAGATCAAGGCCACAGGTCCCATCACCTCCTGGCAAATAGAAGGGGAAGAAATGGAGGCAGTGAGAGATTTTACTTTCTTGGGCTCCTTGATCACTGCAGATGGTGACAGCAGTCACAAAATTAAAAGATGCCTGCTTCTTGGGAGAAAAGCAATGACAAACCTAGACAGCATCTTAAAAAGCAGAGACATCACCTTGCCGACAAAGGTCCGTATAGTTAAAGCTATGGTTTTCCCAGTAGTGATGTATGGAAGTGAGAGCTGGACCATAAAGAAGGCTGATCGCCGAAGAATTGATGCTTTTGAATTATGGTGCTGGAGGAGACTCTTGAGAGTCCCACCTATCAATTCTGAAGTCCCACCTATCAATTCTGAAGGAAATCAGCCCTGAGTGCTCACTGGAAGGACAGATCGTGAAGCTGAGGCTCCAATACTTTGGCCACCTCATGAGAAGAGAAGACTCCCTGGAAAAGACCCTGATGTTGGGAAAGATTGAGGGCACTAGGAGAAGGGGACGATAGAGGACGAGATGGTTGGACAGTGTTCTCGAAGCTACGAACATGAGTTTGACCAAACTGTGGGAGGCAGTGCAAGACAGGAGTGCCTGGTGTGCTATGGTCCATGGGGTCACGAAGAGTCGGACACGACTAAACGACTAAGCAACAGCATAGGCACAGAAGGGGGAGGAGGTAGCTCCACGCAGAGCACCTAGCAGACATCCAAAATGAAGTAACTAGAGCGTGTGTCATCGTGGCCAAGTCTGCTGCCTCAGTGAAAGGACACACCTGGCGCTCCAGCTGAAATTATGCAAATGGGCTCCTGGCAACAGCCATCACCTGTGTATCCAGCCAAGTCAAGAAATACTCCCAGGCGTCCTATGCCAGTCGCTGTAGTGGAAAGCAGTATAGTTTAAAAGTTGTAACTCAGTAGAGTTCACTATGACTATTAGTGACTCAAACAAAGACGTAGGTCATGGGTAGGCAAACTAAGGCCTGGAGGCCGGATCCGGCTCAATCACCTTCTAAATCCGGCCCACGGACAGTCCGGGAATCAGCGTGTTTTTACATGAGTAGAATGTGTCCTTTTATTTAAAATGCATCTCTGGGTTATTTGAGGGGCATAGGAATTCGTTCATTTCCGCCCAAAAAAATATAGTCCGGCCCCCCACAAGGTCTGAGGGACCAGCCCCCTGCTGAAAAAGTTTGCTCACCTCTGACGTAGGTGGTATATATTCAGAGGCTGTACATGTGAAAAGTGAAAGAAAGTGTATGGCCATTATTTCATTGCATCACATGATCAAGATGCTCAATTTTTATTTTTTGGATATTGCAACCAAGACCCTGGTATAGTTTTATCTCAGGTGCTGCTGATACTTCATCTGGGGAGCTGTGCTCTGTTTCAGTTTCAGATTCAGCAAATCAACAAAGGGGTTTTTTTAACTGACAATTTGAAATTTTGGAGGACTGACAGCCACTTCCATGCAAAGGTGCCTGTTGTAGAAAAAGTTCTCATGCCCCAATGTACAGCTAGGGAGGAAATTAATGTTTCTTTAATAATTCCAGTTATAAAAGGCAGTATCTGTATTGAGTCATGGAAAAGAAGAGCGGGCTAAACGTCTCAGGTTTAAAGGTAATGACAACTGGCAGATCTTCCCAATTTCACGCCAGCAAGAGCAGTATGAAGACCATATGTTAGCGTTTCCAAATGGTTGGCCTTACGGAGCATCAACAGACCCCAGAATGACTGCGAGGTGAATTGCAGCTTGACCTAAATAATCTGAGATCTTTAACATCTTCACTTCATGAATGCCTTCCCTCTCCCCCACTAACAGCATAATTTGTTGCTTGTGTTTACTTGGAACGCGGGTGGCGCTGTGGTCTAAACCACTGAGCCTCTTGGGCTTGCCGATCAGAAGGTCGGTGGTTTGAATCCCTGTGACGGGGTGAGCTCCTGTTGCTCTATCCCAGCTCCTGCCAACCTAGCAGTTCAAAAGCACGCCAGTGCAAGTAGATAAATAGGTACCACTGCGGCGGGGAGGTAAATGGCGTTTCTGTGCGCTCTGGCACTCGTCACGGTCCTCCGTGCACCAGTAGCAGTTTAGTCATGCTGGCCACATGACCTGGAAAACTGTTTGTAGACAAACGCTGGCTCCCTTGGCCTGAAAGCGAGATGAGCGCCACAGCCCCATAGTTGCCTTTGACTGGACTTAACCGTCCAGGGGTCCTTTACCTACTTGGAAGGAAGCCCAACTGTATTCACTGGGATGTACCCCTAAGCAAACATGCATAGAATCACACACTTAAAGGCTCCTCCACATGACCTGTTTATCCAGAATTCCTCCCAATACGCTTGCACAAAGCTTACACAGTGGTTAGCTTATATGAGCATTCATTCAGATTTGTTTACGGGGCAGTGATATGGCAATGAAACATGCAGTTCATTGAACCACTGATCCTGTGCTCATTCTGCTTTGCTTGTGAGTTGTTTACATAACTTTCCATTAATTACTCCTTCATGCTGCACTTTTTCATGGAATTATAGAATTGTGCAGTTGGAAGGTACCCCCAAGGGTCATCTAGTCCAACCCCCTGCAATGCAGGAATCTCAGCTAAAGCATCAATGACAGATGGCCATCTAACCTCCAAGGAAGGAGAGACCCAAGGGAGACCGTTCCACTGTCGAACAGCTCTCACTGTTAGAAAATGTTTCCTGGTGTTTAGTCGGAATCTCCTTTCTTCTCACTTGAAGCCATTGGTTCAAGTCCCTACCCTCCAAGGCAGGAGAAAACAAGCTTGTTCCCTCTTCCATGTGGCAGCCCTTGAGATATCTGGAAATGGTTATGATATCTGCTCTCAGTCTCCTCTTTTCCAGGCTAAACATACTCAGCTCCTTCAACTGTTCCTCGTAGGGCTTGGTTTCCGGAGCCTTGATGTATTTCCTCCCGACTTTCCAAACCACCACGCTTTTTCTTAAAGTGGATTTGTTGTGCTACAGCGACAGAGCACTTAAACCTACTTTAAATACACAAACTTAAAAGTTCCACTATATGCACTGCCACCTCTCCTGCAAAAATGGTGACAGTCTGAGGGCACTCTAAGTCAATGGGTCAGAAGTTAAGTAAACATTGCACAGGCACAATTTAGCTGCTATGTTCCTTGCAGAGCTATTGTTGTAGTGTCCAAATCTGACTAGAAGAGGGCCAACCGTGTGCCATACGTCAACTAGAGAAAGAGCTGATGTATGGCGGGGGGGGGTGATATGTTTTAGTTTGCAATCATCTATCAACCAAATTTCAATGTCATACTTAAAGAGGAAAAACTAACGGTTCATTTAATAAGCAGACTATATAAGAAGCAATTATTAAATCAATACATCCCTGAAGCACATTTTAATAAACAACAAGGGATTTTTTTATTTTTAAAAAGTGCATAGCACATATTAATCAAAATAAATACGCTTATGAATATGAATTTTGAAATGCTGCAGATATAAATAATTGTAATTGTTATTTTTAAATGAATGAATTGTTTCTATATATACATACATGTTTCATGAAGAATCCAAAGTATACCATGGCATGGGGGGACGAATGGGAAAGAACCCCTTCATTACTAAACTCACTCCAAACCTGACCAATACATAGGTGTGAAAATGCTTTTTTTAACGGTTTGAAAAATACATTGAATTTTGCATAGCTCACCGTCACCATCTAGCATCACATTTGTATATTGCACTTTACAACATGTTTAAAACGTTTTATTTGCTGAGTCCAATGCTGAACTATGGCATTTACTCCCACAAGATGTAATCAATGTGATGGCCACCAACTTGGAATTTTAAAAGAAGAATTAAGACTAGTTCATGGAGGGCAAGGCTATCAATGGCTACTAGCAATTGTGGCTGTGCGCTACCTCAACGTTTGGGAGGTGGCATGTTTTAGACTACCAGCTGCTGGGAATGACAAGTGGGGAGACTTCTGTTGTGCTCAAGAGTTGCCTTGCAAGCTTCCCACAGCCATCTGGCTAGACTTGGCAGGCTTGTGGCCTGAATGATCCAGCCCAAGGCTCTCCTTGTATCCTTAAAAAATTGGGCAATGTGCTCAGTGTGCATGGCAAGCAATTATTATTTCCCAGGCCTCTTGGAGGCAAAGGGGAGAAGGTGTGAACTTCATCTCATTCTAGTCATCATTATATATTATCTACACCAGGTGCCACAAAATGATTTAAAAGACATCACCTTGTCCACAAGATGAAGACAATACATCTCTTGGCAATATGAATGTTTTGACATGCGGGTCCCAAGCTCAGGAGCTGTAGCCCCCACTGCTATATCTTGAATTAATCACTTTGAATTTTTCCATTTTGTCCTGACCCCACATTTTCGTATTAGGCACCCTCACAAACTTGTCTACAAACGAGTCTACTCAAGCACCTGTAAGACTGATTTTAAATATTTCTTGAGTATGTACATAGCAATAAGAAAGCTTTCGTTAGCTTCTCGCCTTTGAAAGAAATGGGTAATTGCACATGATGAAACATCGCTGCTTGTGATTTATTGGAGGCTTGTGTTTTGAAAAAGAACCTCGGAGCATATTTTATTATGAGTGATCTTCTGAAGATCTGCCATATAATTTATCTTATATAGCACTATATCACTTAAGAGATGTTTAATGGGAAGTTGGAAGGGCACAGTAGGAGGGCTTGTCAACCAGGTTATCCCTCAAAACAATACACAGAAAAACACATTTTACTTGTTGACGCAATAGTCTGAGCGTGAGCCCAAAGCAACTGATTTTGTGGCTTCAAAACCCGTGTAAGAAAGGAAAAAGCTGGCGAGGTTACCTTCTTTCCTGGAAAACAATTGCATAGGCAAACTCGGCCCTCCATATGTTTTGGGACTACAAATCACATCATCCCTGACCACTGGACCTGTTAGCTAGGGATGATGGGAGTTGTAGTCCCAAAACATCTGGAGAGCTGAGTTTGCCTATGCCTGCTATAAGCCATTGTACTTGGGACAACCTTTGAAGACCACTCAGAAACCTCAGCTAGTTCAAAACATAGCAAGATGAGTTTTGAAATGAGAAGCGCTGTCATCATCAGCATGTTGTATTTTGTATGGCGTTTGGTAAAGGCAAGAAGCCAGTCAGAAAGCCAGTTCTGCCTGCTTCTCCTATACTGGCAAAATCTTGCACCCCTACCCGGCTGCCCCCTCCTGCCTTCCTTTGTAAGCAGGGCAGTTAATAGAGCTCACGTAATGTTGCATCAGACTGATTCGTATTCGATGGCTCGACTCTTCCTTCCAAACAGACAACAAGAATCAATGTGTTGTGGTTGTTGGGGGTTGTTTTCCCCCCCTAACAAGCTGTCAGCCTTTTATTTACACTGAAGTACAAAATGTTTTGTTCTTTGGCTGTTTTCCTTATATATGTGTTAATTAGAAAGCTTCTAAGTGCCATGGAAAGTACTTAGTGTAAGCATGAGATTGCACCAGGAGAATTCTCAATTGACAGGAAATGTCAAGGCTCAGGGCATATTGTTGTCCTTGGTAGATGGCTCCCCCATATATCTGGCTAGTCCAAAGGTTTCCCAACATCCACACAAGATTGGCTACTGGAAGGTTCTTTCGGCAAGAAGCATTTGCTGAGGGCATAATTTACCACTCAACAGATACACAAAGCCAACCCTATACATTTTCAGCCCCAATATGATCAGTTTTTATAAGGGAGGAGGACCATTGATTACCGGTAGCGAAGGGGGGCGGATTTTGCCATCCTATATTATTATTATTATTATTATTATTATTATTAAATTTGTATATTGCCCTATACCTGTAGATCTTAAGGCAGTTCACAGCATAAAATCGCAACATAAAGACCAGAAAATACATAATTAAAAACAAAGACAACACAACAATCCCTTTCAATGGGGATCACTTCTCAGCCCTAAGAAGGGTAGTTATAGCCAACTCTGCAATGCTCAGGGTAGCATACCCCTCCACCATCGTGATTTAAGCGGGACATCCTGGAATTACAGAAGCAATCCTGGCTTCTGGTTGGATCCCAGGATCATTTTTTCAGTCTGGTGATCTGGTGCGAGTCAGCTGGCTCCTACGAGAGCTCAGGACCAGAACACGATCTCCCATTTTGATCAATAGGATGATGAAGGGTATGTTATATGTGTGCCACTGGCACCCTGGCCATTTGCTTTTCACTGCACTGCATCTTCTTCTCACCTCTATTCCCTCCTGCAAGGAGCAGGAGGAAGGGCCATAGTTCAGTTTGGGGAGTACCCCAGGCTCAATCCCTGGCAGGCAGGACTGCAAATGCCCCCCATCAGAAACTCTGGAGGAAGCCACTGCTAATCCATATGGACAAGCCTGGGCTAGATAGGCCAAGGGTTGATTCAGTATAAGACAGCTTCCTCTGTGACAGGAAGCAAAGTTAGGGTGTTGTGGACCCTATGGTTGTCACAGAAACATGCCATGGTCCTGAATCTGGAAACGCTAATCACATCTCTTTGAGTCAATCTTACAAATTAGGCTAGCTGCATTATGAAGCACAAGGGGGGAAATTGTACTGGCAGGCTGCTCCACACAATGAGCAGACCTTTCTCAGACATGTTGACAATGCCATGGTGATTGCACAAGCACTGAGAGAACTTCATAGCCACACGACACGAGGCCCATTTGGCTTTTTGTTATCATGGGTTGCCGAAATTGCCCTTGTGTGCATGCTGAGGCCCATTTTGCTCTGGATCTAAGCAAACCGCAGGAGAAGAAAAGCGGAGGTTTTGCTCTAATCTACATTCACCTTCAATATCACCTTTGGCATCACTCGGATGCAAAGGAACATCAAACGCTTTATAATTTGAAGTCAACAGAATGACAAGTTCCAAGCCATGGAAACTCTTTTGGTTTTCATATCCTGTTCAGGTTTTGTGTTTTTTCCACCCCATACCTGCAAATTGCAAGCTACGGTCCTGGTGTAAATCAGCAAGGTCTCGTAAATAATACAGTTTAAAGGAAAAACCCTTCCTTGGTCTGTCTGGAGATGTTTCACATTTTGATATTTCAAAGCAGGGAGTCTCTTGAGACGACGCTTGCTTCATTGCAAAGGAGCTGTCTCTTTTGCATGGAAATCAAAGGATTCTTTCATGAAATCACTCTGCTGCTACCTGGTGAACCAGAAATTATACCTGATAGGAGGAAGAGAACATGAAAATACTTTTCACTCTCAGCTACTTGCACAGCCTTACTTTGGTCCATGTGTCACACAAAGCCCGAGTCTTCTGGTGCCTATATTTACATCTGCTCAGTAATCAACCAATTTTCAATCTAGGTTTAGGTTCCCTCTAGTGTGCCTTATTCACATCATCATCATCACTATCATCATCATCAAATTTTATTACGGTCGCAGACTGTGATGATCACCCCAAATTTAGGGAGTTAAAGGGATTAGCCAGTTAGAACCCTAGGGGGCGGAGTTAGGAGGACTATATAAACCAGGCACCCCCAAACCTCGGCCCTCCAGATGTTTTGGACTACAATTCCCATCTTCCCCAACCACTGGTCTTGTTAGCTAGGGATCATGGGAGTTGTAGGCGAAAACATCTGGAGGGCCGCAGTTTGGGGATGCCTGTTATAAACCCACCCTGGGAGGAGGAGGGTTGGTTGGTTCTTGGAGGTTTGAGGAAGGGTGAAGGGGAGTTCTGAGAGGGGCTGGGGTCTGAGGGTGTCTGAGGGTGAGAGAGGGGTAGTAAGGTAAGAAGAAGGGAGAGATAGTCTGGAACTGTGATTGATTAAAAGCTGTAGGTATAGGCTGTAGGTATATAGGGTTGCCAGACTCAATAGAGAACAGGACTTCTGTGCCTTTAATTGCCCTGCTCTCTTTTGAGTCTGGAAAAGCCTCTTCCCGGCTTGAAGGGAGGAGGGGTTGTGGGCTGCACGCGGGCTTCACGTGTGGGGGGAATGGCTAGCATTCCCCCCCAGCCCATTGGTTCGCCTCCTGCCGCGTCATGCCTGTGGTGCGTCCAATCGGGGCGCACCTCGAGGACGTGGCTTGGCAATAAATGTGAGCCCGCGGCAGGAGCTCGTCCTCTTGCCTTCGGACTCACCTCACCTTTTCTTCGGACTCACCTCAGGGATCGCTGCAGAAATCGCTGCAGTTCGGAACTCCTGGATTGCTGAAATCACTTAAAAAAAAACGGCGTTTTTAAACGCCACCTTTCTCTTCTAACAGGCGGCAAGCTCACTCGGACCGAGATAGGCTTCCCTTCGGTGCCGCTCGGATCGTGCAGCTTGCCCCGGCGCCCAGCCGTGCGCTCCATCACGGGATTCGCTCCCCCCCACGAACAGGCGCTTCTTTGCCCACGCTGATCCGAAAAAGCCGCGGTAGGAGCCTCCGCTTTCAGCAAAAAAGCCACTCCATTTACGTACGGGGCGCGCGCCTGCCGATTGTCGTGCTCGAGCCTCCTGCCGCCGCCCAGCTGTTTTCCGGAGCCGGGAACACTTTGGGCCGGTCTCTTACAAGCGGAACGCCACGCTTTGCATCGGGTAACCTCTCCTGCATGCAATCCCCAGCAAAAGCGAACAGGAGGGAAAACCAGAAGAAATCACCCCTTAAAAGATGGCAAGGTGTGGCAAAAGTCCTCTTGAAGGGGGGGGCGGGGGAGGGCTGCACGAGCCACTCACAAAATGGCGACCTGCAGGATGCGCGAGAAAAGACCCTCCCAAAATGGCGATCCAAATAAGTACACGTGGTCCACCCAAAATGGCTACCGAAAAGGTGGCAAAAATTCCCTTCCAAAATGGTGGACCGGGAAGGAGGTGTGCAGGCTTAAGCTATGACTGGCGACCTACTTAAAATGGCCGCCGAGGAGGCCCACGTGGCCACACCAAAGATGGCGACCAGCCGTAGCACTTCCTGCAGGAGAAGGCTACTAGCGTTGCGGGAAGAAGCCGGGACGCTCGAAAAGCGAGACTGTTCCTATGGCGATCACACCAGCCCTGGAAAGCTCAAGCCAGAGGTAACCAAGTGCCTATAAGGGCACTGCGCATACAGCTAATAAAGAGCCCTGGTATCGCACTAGCCCCAGGAAAGAAGTAGATAAACGGGAACGACACTAAGCTAACCCCCACAAACGTTCTGAAGCGCAGCCGAAAACAGCAGCGTGCCGATAGGGTAATGCGCGCCCAGCTAACAATCCAACAGCCCCGATACGATACAGAAGCAGAAAAGAAAGACAGTAAATAACAATACCCTGCGTCCGTGAGAGCTCCGGGGAAGACTGCCGTGCAGGAGAGAGGGGTAGTAAGGTAAGAAGAAGGGAGAGATAGTCTGGAACTGTGATTGATTAAAAGCTGTAGGTATAGGCTGTAGGTATATAGGGTTGCCAGACTCAATAGAGAACAGGACTTCTGTGCCTTTAATTGCCCTGCTCTCTTTTGAGTCTGGAAACCTTAAAGAGAAGCCAGCAGACCCTTTGTTTAATTTCCAAGCAAAGGGTCTGCTGGTTTCTCTTTAGGTTTCCAGACTCAAAAGAGAGCAGGGCAATTAAAGGCACAGGAGTCCTGTCCTCTATTGAGTCTGGCAACCCTACCAGTATAAGAACTGTTATTAAAGATAGTAAGAACTATTCATTTGGAAACCACATGCTTATGTACTGAACTTCATTAAACACAATTTGTTCCAACATTATCACTGACTGGAGTGAATGAAGAGATTATCAGGCATATACTAGTTGGTGGCAGCGGGTAATTGATCAGTGGTTGGTGCAGGTACCAATGGACCGTCAAACGTCTGGGGGGTTCTGTACAGGTGGAGTGAACCACCACACAGACCAGCATAAGATAAAAACGTGGACAAAATAAACCATATAAGACTTGAAGAGGAAAGGGATAACAGCCGGTTTCCTTGGTGTCTCTTCATATTGTATATAAATCTTTTGCCTTAATCCAGAGATAAAGAACCTGGCCTACTTATGAGGTTAATCGAGCAGCTAGGAGCCACTTTTATTTTAAAAAATGCCCATTCATGATTTGACTGGGATTTGGCGTTTTGCTAATTTTGGTTTTAGCCTGCTACTGAACCCCTAAATTTGAATACAAAATCTATTGCATTTGGTGGAACAAATCACAATAGCTCGACATGGTGAGGGAGGGAATTACCATGAATAATAATATATATATTTTTAAAAAGTTTCATGTTGCCAGCTGGTGACATGGGTCCTAGCTGAATCCGTTTTAGCTGTTTGAATTAGTTCCTCTGTATGAGGTGCAGAGCATGCTAGTTTCAGCTGGTATCTTCCACCAATCTTGCATCCGTGGTACACAATCCAGATTGAGGAAGTGGCCTTTCTCCCACCAAAACAAAATTTAAAAAATCCTTCCAGTAGCACCTTAGAGACCAACTAAGTTTGTCATAGGTATGAGCTTTCGTGTGCATGCACACTTCTTCAGATACACTGAAACAGAAGTCACCAGACCCTTCTGTATAGTCAGAGGAAGGATTTTTTAATTATACATAAGGGTCTGGTGACTTCTGTTTCAGTGTATCTGAAGAAGTGTGCATGCACACGAAAGCTCATACCAATGACAAACTTAGTTGGTCTCTAAGGTGCTACTGGAAGGATTTTTTTATTTTGTTTTGACTGCGTCAGACCAACACAGCTACCTACCTGTAACTTTCTCCCACCAATTACACTTTTTGCAAGGTAATTTTGAAGCAGAAAGAAGAAATCTAACTGGTTTCTCTTTTTGTGGGTGTGTAAAATGCAGAATCACCGGAGAAAGGCCGGCAGGGATAATGATGGGCAATCTAAATATATAGCGATTGGCAAGGAAATTTCCCTCCCAAATACAGTGTGTTTGGTAGAAGGCTATTTCAAAGGCACACACATCTGAGCTATTGTTTAGAGTGGAAATCTAGGAGACTGTCTGCTGGTAAGTGGCATCCTTTAATCTCAAACAAGGCTGATAGCATTCTTGTTCCTTTCAACTGCCCCATCAACCATTTTAAAATCCTCTTTATTATAGCCCAGTGTTCTCCTTCCCCTCTTCACGCTCTGCAGATAATATCCCCCACAGCTATTCAGAGACCTATATAGACACAGCATTAGATTAAATTTGGGCGAAGAGGCCGTGCAAGCTGTACAAAGAGATGGAGAGAAGGCAGGCAAATACTGCAAGCAAAAGGTGAAGGAGGAGAGATGTGAATAAGCCCAGACTAAGATGGCCTGGTAATATTTTGTAGCATGTGATCTGGCTGGGCACTGTGAGAAGCGGATACTGGTCTAGAATGGGTTTTTAGGCAGTCAAAAGGAATGGGCTCAATAAGCAAAAGCCTCATAGTCTCCCGGTTCCTTGATATTTTCACAGCTACAATAGGACGCTCCACAACCTGGCAAATCCATGCTTAAATGCTTCTTCCCTGGCCACTTTCTGACACCTTTTTGTCCTCCTCCGCTGTGAAAAACAGAATGTCTCATCATGCACATGGTGTGCTTGGCAAGGACAAAAAGCAGTCATTGCAAATGTGGGAATGCACCGTTCCTCCCGCCCCGCACACACACACAATTTCTCTGTTTGGTGCACTTCACCAAAGACACACACAAAAATACCATGTGGATTCTCTCTTGCATGTGTCCTCCTGTTCATCTGTCCATCAGGTCTACCTGTTTCATACCCAAAGATGAACATCTGTGATGGATCTGCTCCCAATTTCCTACATCAATATGGTGTGTGGGTGTCCAATTTAGTTCAGTGTCAATAAATGATGTTCTTGACCTTAGCTTAGCTCACCTCCGCCAGCTCCCTAGTCCTTGTTTCCCTTCTAATTGTCCAGTGTCTAGGAGTCAAACATCGGAATGCTCAGGTGACTAGGAAAGAAAGGTGTTCCAACACTCTCCAGCAGCGAGAGGGGTCATGTGTCCTACTTTAGAGATGGAAGTCCTCGCTCTGAAGGACAAATTGGTCTGCATCCAATTTAAAGAGCCATACGAAATGGAGAGCAGGGGCCTTGGAGTTGCCCATCAGCAGATCGCGCTTGAACATCAGTCTCCTGACCACAGTCCTCCTCCCTACAGTGAGATGTGCAACACTGCAATTTAAACTTCAGCAATCATCTCTGAAATTGCACCTATACATGTAAGTGAATCTGCGCATTTTGTTTACCGTAGATCTGTGTTCTCTTTTACCATGTGTATGTCACCACCCTATTCCAGGATGAGCTTTAGTTCTTCAGGGGTTGGTTCTAGCCCAGGCATCCCGAAACTCGGCCCTCCAAATGTTTTGGGGCTACAGTTCCCATCATCCCTGACCACTGGTTCTGTTAGCTAGGGATGATGGGAGTTGTAGTCCAAAAACATCTGGAGGGCCCAGTTTGGGGATGCCTGTTCTAGCCTGATCACTTCCCATGAAGCCCTGTCTGTGCTCTCTCTCTCACACACACACATTCTCTTCCTCCCTCTCCCACCCCCCGGACCCCGTCTCTAGGAAAAATATATATTTCACTACAGTAAACAGAGTACATACAAATTGCTAAGCCATCCTTGAACGTTTTAGTAAGAATGCCGCTTTTGGGGGCTTTTAACAAGTTTGCAGTGTGCATGCTAAATCCATATGGAGCAGAGCATGTGTTTTATATTTCCAGAGCTTCATTTCTGCTTCACTGCCTAGAAAGAAAGGTGGGGAGCCATGCAGTGCTCTGTACCGTACTATGCGTAGGTGGCTGGGGTTTTTATTTCTTAAAAAAGGGTGGTGACATGTAATAAAATTTAATTGAGCCAGAAGCAATTAGGACTGAGACCTAGAACATGTTTCTAATGCCAAAGCTCCTTTTTGCAAGCTTGTGAAGAAAGATAATGGGGATTTTTATCTCAATGCTTGCAGATAAAAGAACCACACAATGAGGTCCTTATCTTCACAACAACCCCACAAATTCTGGGATCTTCTGAAAGAGGATGCACTGAGCTTTTTGGTGGATTGGAACCCATGGCCTTCCAGATGTTGCTGGACTTCAACTCCCATCATCCCTGCCTGTTGACTATATTGGGTAGGTTTGCTGGGAGTTGAAGTCCAATGTTACCTAGAAGACCATATAGGTTCAAAAGTCCAGCCACTTTTGATTGACGGAATTTGTGTGGAGAGGGTAACAATGTTTAGATTTCTAGGCATTGAGTTACAGGAGGATCTGTCCTGGAGTGTTAATACAAGGGGGCTTGTGAAGAAGGCGCAGCAGAGACTGTATTGCTTGAGAATTTTAAGGAAAAACCATCTTCCACAAAAGCTGCTGCTTGCCTTCTATCACTGTGCCATACAGAGCGTGCTCACGTACGGTTTATGTGTGTGGTACGGAAGCTGTACTTCCCAGGACAGAGCAGGGCTGTGTAGAATTATTAAAACAGCAGAGAGCATTATTGGCTGCTCACTCACCACCTTAGAATAAATTTACACCACCAGGTGCCATAGAAAAGCACTAGATATATCAAGAGATCCAATGCACCCTGGTCACCATTTCTTTGAGCTCCTGCCATCAGGACAGAGATATAGAACAATGCAGGCAAGAACGAGCCGTCTCAGGAACAGTTTCTTCTCTAGAGCAATTTTGGCCTTAAATGGAAAGCCTGGACTTTGAAGTCATCTTATTTTACTTGTTATTTTGTATTATATTTACTGTTTTTAATTAGGTTTTTGTAATTTTGGATTATGCGGAATGCTTTATCGGAGTGGATGTAGCAACCAAGTAATTTCGTTGTTCCCGCAAGGGGACAATGACAATAAAGATATCTTATCTTATCTTATATAATGTTATATATGACTACATTGCAGTGCAGAAAAGATTCCACTAGAGATATGGGGAAGGAACCCTCCTCTCTAAGAAATTTGGCTAATCTTATCGAAATTATTTCTTACTTTCCCTCAAATTTTCTGCAACTCATTAGCATCCAGGCCAAGCATCAATTTTCAGGTAAATTCAGAGGCAGCTCCAGAAGATAACACTGTCCTCTACTCTGGAATATAGCTATAGTGGAGGAGACTGTGCTTAATGTGAGGTTTTGACAGGAACTAGACACTTTTTCTATCATTTGGCATTTCTTTATCACATATACGAGGGAGCCATCATTTTCAAGACCATCCTCATCGCAAGCCTGGCAAACCTGGAACTATAATTGACAATCAAATAACACAAATGGTCATGAGGACACAGGTGGCGCTGTGGTCTAAACCACTGAGCCCCTTGGGCTTGCCGATCGGAAGGCCAGTGGTTCAAATCCCCACAATGGAGTGAGCTCCCACTGCCCTGTCCCAGCTTCTGCCATCCCAGCAGTTTGAAAGCACACCAGTGCAAGTAGATAAATAGGCACTGTTGCGACGGGAAGGTAAATGGTGTTTCCGTGTACTCTGGCTTCTGTCACAGTGTCCCATTGCACCAGAAGCGGTTTAGTCATGCTGGCCACATGACCTGGAAAGCTGTCTGTGGACAAACGCCGGATCCCTCAGCCTGAAAGCGAGATGAGCTCCGCAACCTCATAGTCTCCTTTGACTGGACTTAACTGTCCAGGGTTCCTTTACCTTTACCTTTACCTTTAATAGTCATCCCTTATTCTTTCTTACTGTCTCCGCAAGTTTTTTTTGTCGTGACTTGGACTTTGCTATTTAACCCAGCTTCATTCCAGCCTTGCAAAGCAGCTCGGGGCTGGCGCTGCTCCAGCAGCGAGGGTTGGGCTGGCGTGCAGAGGGCTCTTTTCACCCTCCGTTCCCTGTGCCCTGTGCATGCATGCACACCCCAGGAGCTATTAAAGGACGCTCCATTACTGGACATAAGCAAGCTGCACTGGCAGCCAGTGAGCTACCAGGCCCAATTCAATGTGTTAGAACTAGCATATAAAGCCCAAAGGTAGTCCTACTCAGAGTAGACCATGGGGTTGTAGACCATATGGGTAGGAAACTCCATGTGACAATGATTCCCCTCACCACCATAAAGTTCAGCACCACTGAAGTTGTCTTACCTAGAGTGGATCTACACACAGGGGGGAAACACTATAAGTCAGAAATTAAATCGTTATAACAAAAGAAAAAGAATTCTATGTAAAAATCACTTAGATTTTTTTTGCTCTCTGGCACCATCTGGTGTTACATGTTTATAACAAATTCAAAACATTGTTTTTTGACTAATGTAGCCGAGCCCCTGGTTCCTTATCACATAACGCTAGTTCTCGCCAGGAACAAATCACTACAGAAAAGTGCTTACAGGTGGCAAGTGTAATGTCTAGACCACTTAATGATTTGTTCCTGATTACCGGTAGTCACAGAAGTGCCTTGATGCTCTCACAAAATTAACAATAGGCATTCCAGGTTAAACAGCTTCATCCCATGAGCTGCCAGAGCCAGTGTAGTGGTTAAGAGTGGTAGACTGGTGAACCAGGTTCGCGTCCTCGCTCTTCCACATGCAGCTGCTGGGTGACCTTGGGCTAGTCACACTTCTCTGAAGTCCCTCAGCCCCACTCACCTCACAGAGTGTTTGTTGTGGGGGAGGAAGGGAAAGGAGAATGTTAGCCGCTTTGAGACTCCTTTGGGTAGTGATAAAGCAGGATATCAAATCCAAACTCATCCTACACTACTTCTTCTTCTTCTTCTTCTTCTTCTTCTTCTTCTTCTTCTTCTTCTTCTTCTTCTTCTTCTTCTTCTTCTTCTTCTTGGCGAGCCTTTTCAGATGCAGTCTTGTATGATCAATCCTTCCCATTAGTCTCATAGGCAACAAAAGCTAATTTGCTTTAACTACATAATGGGTGAACATTTTCGCTCCCTTTCAATGCAATACCTGAAAAATTACTGAGAGGGAGGGGTTCTCTTAAGCACTGCTGAAAATGTTCTCCAAAGCACAGACACACACCCTTTTTTGCCCTGGCCCAATATTTGCAATATGATTTAACTTTAGATTCACAGTGACTGACTGACATTAGAACCCCCAAAATTCAAGTCTTTCAATCATGCCTGAATTTTGCTATAATCATACACTAGAAGCAACAGACAACCGGCAGCTCACATTGTATACGGCACTGGATTCCTAGCTGTGCCTGCAGAATAGACTATGACTTGATTTCAAGGACTGGACTGAGGAGGAATGGTGGGGACCGCCCACCCACCCACCCACACTCTCCCTGAACCTTCCCAAGAAGAGAAGGACAGTATAGATTTAGATCAGTGGTTTGCAGAAAGCCATAGTTCAGAGGCTGCAGATGGGAGAAGCCGGAAATATTGGAAGAGCAACAGGAAGAAGCACCACCAGGGGAGAGACAGCTGACAGACTCAGTGTCTTTAGAAAGCATTCCAGAACCCCCCTCTCCCAGAACCCAGCGGGTATTGAAAGCAGGAGAACAGAAAGCTCAGAGGCAGAAAACACAGATCAGCCACCGCAGGGATGATGTAGAATAGGAGAGACTAAGGGGGTGAGACTTTACTTGGAGCAATGCCATTATCTAAGAGAGATCGCATTCCTTCGTCTCTCTCTGTGAATATTGAATAAACTACTTGGTAAGAACTCTTCTTGTTTATCTGCTTCTTTGCTGCCACCGTGGGAGGGATACAGTGCCGGATTTATGTAAAAGCTAAACAAGCTATAGCTTAGTGCCCCACTATCTTGGGGCCCCCCATAAAATTTAAAGGGGCGGAACCTGGATGTACATTTCCACACAAAAAACAAAAACAAAAAAATAAATAAAACCTACATACAGCAACAGTTATGTAGTTATGTATGGACCTATTAGGTCCATAGATTACCATATAGCATATATTCAACACAGAAAACAGTGACAATTTGTTGTTGACAAAGGACAGGTGGACATATAAAGGGCCACATTACTTTCAGTAGCTTAGGGCCTCATCAAACCTAAATCTGGCCCTGGAGGGATAGGATTCCCTGAAGCCTGGCATTTGATTGGAAACCCATCTCCTCTCTTGTGGGGACACTAGCTCATCCAGACCTACTTCCTTTATTATGGAAATGTTTCATAGCCAAGTGCCTTTCAAGAAACATGGCCGTTTCCCTGGCATTTCGGATAAATTCCCAAATTCCTCCGTCCATTGATACAACTGGAAGAGAATGGCCTGTGGTCACCCTCCAGCATTCCGCCAATGAGAATAAGGGCAAACTAGTGGAATGTCTAGTTACAGGTAGGTAGCCGTGTTGGTCTGAGTCGAAGCAAAATAAAAAAATTCCTTCAGTAGCACCTTAAAGACCAACCAAGTTTTTATTTTGGTATGAGCTTTCGTGTGCATGCACACTTCTTCAGATACACTGGAAACAGAAGCAAGGGCTGAGGCGCTAAAGAAAGCTTGATCATGCATAATGAGATAAGAATCCGATGTCTCTATTCATCCCAGGTAGCTCCATGGTTTTAAGCTTGGTAATGAGTTCCAATTCAGCAACTTCTCTTTCCAGTCTGTTTCTGAAATTTCTCTGTAATAAAACAGCTGCTTTGAGATCTTGTATAGAATGTCCTGGGAGATTGAAGTGTTCTCCTACTGGTTTCTCTGTCTTATGGTTCCTGATGTCAGATTTATGTCCATTTATCCTTTGGCGTAGGGTTTGGCCTGTTTTTCCAATATAGAGAGCTGAAGGGCACTGTGGGCATTTGATGGCATACACAATGTTAGAAGATGAGCAATTGAATAGTCCTGAGATGGTATGTTGGATGTTGTTGGAATGTCTGTTCTCGTGCCAACGATTGGTCCCCAGGCCTCACCTCCACAGCACATTGCTGAAGGCTGTTTCCATGCTCCATCTGCCGAACACTCTCTCCATTCCCTTGCTCTGCTGTCCTCTCCATTTTAAAAGCTGAGAGTGCATCTATGGTTAGGCGAAAGAGATCTTGCAAATGCATATCCCATGCTGCGTACACACTCGTATCCAGTGTGCTCCTTTTTGAAGCCAGACACACATACGTCATAAGCCACAATCAACATCAATATTGCCGTCGCTTGAGAAAAACTGCATTGTGATGTGTTTCGCCCTGAACTAGCTTTGAAAACGTCAGCCACCTCCGAGCCCTCTCTCCACCCACTGGTGTGCAGGGACGTCAGGCAATTTAGAAACACTGTTTTTTTGCAACCAGAAGTTGGGCACCATTGCCCATCTTTTTCAGCCTCTCAGGTGAGCACCATTGCCATTATAAGAGAACAAGGGAGGTGTTTATGGCGAGTTCTGGCGCCTCTTTTTCTAGGAAGGTTGCTCACCGGAGCAAGACAGTTTGAGCATTTTAAACCAATCCTGGTCTGACTGCACTGCTACCAATTAGTTTCCGGGCCCAATTCAAAGTGCTGGTTTTGACCTATAAAGCCTTAAATGGCTCAGGACCACAATACCTCAAGGACCGCCTCTTTCCATATGAACCTACCCGGACCCTGAAATCATCATCTGAAGCCCTTCTTTGTGTCCCTCCTCCTTTAGAGGGCTGGAGGGTGGCAACACGAGAACAGGGCCTTCTCTGCTGTGGCCCCCTGCCTGTGGAATGCTCTCCCCAGGAAATATAGCCTGGCGCTTTCATTATACATATATATAAAATGTTCCTTTTATGTTCCTTTTAAACCAGGCCTTTGGTTGACCTGATTGACATCCTATACCCTTTTAAAATGTGGCTCTTTGGGGAGGGGGGGGTTATTGGGTTATTGTTTTTATTTTTATTATATATATTGTGATCATTTCTGTGAACCGCTCTGAGACCTCTGGTTATAGGACAGTATATAGATTCAATCAATAATAAAATAGCACTGCATATAGCTATACTGAGGTGTGCAACAACATGCAGATGAGATTTGAAACAGGGCGTGGGAGTAGTGACTCAACCGTGTTTTAAGCCAATTAAACCCCAATGGTCTTGTTGTCAAAGTTCCTCCCCTCCTCCCCACCTCCCCATACCAATATTCCATGACATTGGCTACCTCTGTGATGGGATGGCAGCCTCATATTTTTTACCCTTAAAGTCCTCTTTAAAGATCTTTCTAGCAGAAAGTGTGTGTTGAACTATATATGGGTCAATTTCCACTTTCCTGGGTAGCCTGGAAGTAGTATTTGCTGTTCTGATAAACATTTTCCCCTCCATTTTGAAGGAGAAATGTAGAAGCATCACCCTTATGACTTTTCGGCTATATCCTTGCTTTAAGAAGAAAAAGGTGCATGAATCTTTCCCACTGTAACCAAAAGGTGTTTGATTATTTTATTTATTCAGTACACTTCTTTTTTAGGTTGAATCTATAAAAATCAGCAAAACACAGCAATAAAAATCTGTTCCATTTAACAATCAAACTGACTAAAAACAGGACAATAGCTCCCGTAATTGAGCTTCCCAGTTTAAACTCCAAAAGCTATTCTATAAAGATCTATTTTCAAAGCTTACTTAAAGAAAGTCAGAGTGGGCACTGGCCTAATTCCCCCAGGATCAAATTTCATGAGGAGTGGGTCAATGCAGAGAAGGCCCTGCTTATTTTACCTGCTAGACAAATCTATTTTACTGACAGACATCCCAACAGGGCCTGTATCATAGATCTTAACCTATCCCCAAGGTAATCTGATCCCAAACCATTTAAAGCAGGGCTTCCCAAACTTGGGTTTCCAATTCCCATCATCCCTGACCACAATTCCCATCATCCCTGACCACTGGTCCTGCTAGCTAGGGATGACTAGCAGTCCAAAAACAATGGGAGACCCAAGTCTTGGAAACCCCGATTTAAAGCTTTCGAGTTTGAATTGAGTCCAAAAACATAATGGCAGCCTTTGCAACTGGTGCAGAATTAGCATAACATGAACTGGAAGTCATTGATGAATCTATGAATTACCCTGGATAATTGCTGGACCATGCCCAATGATGCTGAATTTGAGGAGATGCTGGAACCCACCAAGCTAAGCCTTGGGTGCTATCTCACCAAAGGTAAGCACTTTCAGTGGGAGAGTTAAACACCTATTAAAATCAAGGGGATTTTCACTATACTGTGCCCATTGCTAGCAGGGTGTACATACAGTATTTGTATTTAGAAGCTCCTGCATTTAGTTATAGGAGCATGACTGATGATTAAACTTTTATGGACAGCTCCTTTTATTTACCCTGCGTCTACATTTTTCATGACAACGAGCAAATGCAGCAAAGAGCATCGTCTGCGAAAAGCACTAAGCCCACTAGTAGGCCGACAAAATCAGAAATATTAATGTTCTTCATGTAAATATTTAAAATCACAAGATTAACCCTTCCTTTTAATCATCTGTTGCCTGCAGTTAAGTTTCCCCCTCTGAAAGTCATGCGAACACAAAGCCCAATCAAGCTATTTTCTTTTTATGAAATCCTGCAAAATTTGGAAATGAAATAGGAGGGGAGGCTCCAACATTACGTCTGCCCCTTGGGAAATAACCGCAGCTGAGAGAATGTGCTAAAAGAGACGGAATGCATAAAATATGTCATTGGAAGAGCCATGAAACATTGCAGCCTGCCAAAATCATAGCACACATGAGATTCTTTGGCGTATACATTCTTCACATTGCAATATATTGAGAAGAAATCAAAAGTGTAGCAAGAGAATTAGCAAGTGGAGCTGTGGTCTAAACCACTGAGCCTAGGGCTTGCCAATCAGGAGGTCGGTGGTTCGAATCCCCGCAACGGGGTGAACTCCCGTCGCTCAGTCCCAGCTCCTGCCAACCTAGCCGTTTGAAAGCATGTCAAAGTGCAAGTAGATAAATAGGTACCGCTCCAGCGGGAAGGTAAATGGCATTTCCATGCACTGCTCTGGTTTGCCAGAAGCGGCTTTGTCATGTACACCGGCTCCATCGGCCAATAAAGCGAGATGAGCACCACAACCCCAGAGTTGTCCGTGACTGGACCTAACGGTCAGGGGTCCCTTTACCTTTACAGTGTCACACACACACTTATTCATTCTATGGAGCAAAAGTAATGTCATCATCAGGGGACGCTGATGTCATCACTGAGAGGGCATCAATTTAGATTTCCCAATCTTGAGAAGTGTCACTCTTCATGGTGAACTGTGCAACAAAGTGAATTTCTGACCAGTTCTGCATGCAAAAGATCCAGACAAATCCCAAATCAAGAGCTGAAGAACAGCCACTTTGGAATCTCTCTGTAGGAGCCCAAACCACAGCAGGGACCTCCTAAGAGAATCTGGGTGTTTCAGAGATTTGGATGTTTTGTTTTTAAATGGATGTTTATTGATTTTCACATTGTTAACAAACAGACGACAATAATAATAGCAACCTTTGGGTGCTTAAAAAAACACCAACACTGCAGACGTTGTATCTGCAAAATGTTCTCCTTAAACTAGCCATATAAGGAAAACGTCAGAGTGGAATGGGCTAGGAGAGAGAAGGACAAAATTCTCCCAAAAGTTTTGAGGCATGAAGTTCACCATTAGCAGTGGAAATAGTACAACAGCTTTCTTTTCTCTTAAGGTAGTAGTAGTAGTAGTAGTAGTAGTAAATAATTTTGCTTCTTTTGTGAGCAGCAATAGCAGCTGTGTTGACACATTTTGAAGTCTTCACGATGCCTATAAACTAGCAACATTGTGCTGGTGAAGGTGGCTTCCGCAGTGGAGAATATCTGGAGACAATTCTGCAAAAGTGGCCTTCCTCTTTGTTGGAATGGTGGGGGGTGGAATGAAAAATCAGAAATGTGCTCCGTAAAAATGTCTTCCACGAATTTTTGGCTCAGCTCTATGCCCTAATATCTGACACTATCTCTGGACGTTCTACATGTCTGGCAGGTATTTTGACAGACACATCCTCCATGAATCTGTGAGTAAATAAATTCATTACCACCAGATAGGTTAAATAGGTTTTAAACAGATATATCAGAAGAAATCAACACTGTCATTTTCCATCAAAACTAACCTCATTAAGCAATTTCATGTCTTTAAATGACTCCCTCCCGCCACTTTCAAGATCCTTGCCCTGAAAATGCAGGTCCGCTCCATTCACAGACTTCCCCATGTGTTGCTGTCAGCTTTGACTTAAATAGGCTGAGAGCATATTGTAGTTCTATGTATCCATAACGTGCACTCCCTCCAGGCATTATAAATAATTTCCATGGAAACGGGGCTGAGGAGAATTGCTGCAAACCCAGGAGAGATCTCTATGGCACACTCCATCTGACTTCTGCCCTCCCTATTTATTCATTTTCCTTCGGTAAACTGATAGTAAATGTGTTTATTTTTCTAAATCGCAGCACAAATGGGGGTTAAAGCTGCTGAGGGAAAGGGATGAAGAATGAAGAGCTCACGAAGATTAAGTCGCCACTCGGATGCTGCACCTTAAGTCTTGGTGAACGGGTGGGATTACTATATACCATGTTACACATTCGTACATAACTTTACACCAGGGCTCTGGGATTGGGGATTCGGAGGCAAGTGGAGTCTATCCCCTTCATCTCTCGTTCCCAGCAAAGCTAGGAAAGCAGTTGCTATGCCACTCCATATTTCTCTGTGCTGAATGAAGAAACCACTGCTTTCAAAAGAACACTCTAGACAACTATTTGTGCCCAGGAAATAGGCAGCGCAGACCTGAATTTCATTCATCATTATGTGCTGGGTTTAATGTAAATTTGAATCACAACAAATCAGCACTTCACAAAGCTGGTGTTTTGTATCCCCAAGATTTTGAAAGTACAGTGGTACCTCAGTTTACAAACACAATTGGTCCCGGAAGTCTGTACTTAACCTGAAGCGAACTTTCCCATTGAAAGTAATGGAAAGTGGATTAATCCGTTCCAGATGGGTCCGCGGAGTACTTAAACTGAAAATACTCAAACCAAGGCATACTTAAACTGAAGTATGACTGTAATGGATCTGTTGGGGGGGGTGCTTAGCTCTGGAATCAGGATGAGAGCAGACCTGCCAAAAAACAGTTTGGTGAGATGAAAGGAAATGAAACCTTGTAAAGTTGACCTAAATAGTGAAATAGCCCAGGCGGGGCTCGGTAGCTTGGGAAGTAGGTGTGTGATGCCTCAGGTGGAGTAGGCTCAGGTGAGAGTCATATGCCTCGTAAAGCCCAGAGTATATAACAGGAAGACCGTCCTGGCCAGGCCTGCATCCAGGTGAGTTACCTAAGGGTCAAGCTGAATGGTACGAGTAATCTTGCACCTTTAAGCTTGAAAGGGGGAGGGAATGTGGTGGTAGCCCAAAGGGCCGCAATAAATGTGATAATGTGTACCCCTGGAAATCTTTGAGTATGCTTCTAATAGAGAAGTAATGTTAACCTGTTGCTTTATGAAACTGATGATTTTGCAAGTACCACCACCCACCCACCCCACACACACACAGCAATTGGGGCAGGAATACAGCTAGTACGTGAATCACAAAGATGCAGCTCAAAGCTAGAACATAAGTTGCTACATGGTGCTAATGGCTACACGTAACACAGGTTCCCAACATGCACACTAACACAATGTAACAGATCACGGTGAGAATCAACACTGAATCAGCAAAATTGCCAGTGCTTATTGCACATGTGTATTAAATATGAAATGAGGTAATGATGTGTATTATTGGTGAAAATTCAAATGCTTTGTTTGAAACTTCATAAATACTGCTGCCTGAACCATCGGGCGGGGTTGCAGTTTTGCGGAACTATCCGACTGTAACCTATTGCTTTACAATAAACCACGATGGACTCCTAACTCCTCAAGTTTCTGAATTTTTATTGGCATAAACTCAGGAGATAAGCCATTTTTGGTTTACAACCAACTGGCCAGCTAAACCAGGTGAGGGTAGTCAAATGGGTCTTAAACCTTTGGTGAGTTATGGGCTTCCCCTGCATGCGAAGACAGGCTCTGGTGTCCAGCAGTCAAGAAGATGTAGAGGGAAGTGATATGTGGATAGAGCCACGTAATAGACAGATGTGAGCACAAATCCCCAAACAGGGTTTATCTCTGTATCTCTCTTTGGGTTCAGTCTTCTATCTGCTTACTTGCGAGATCTCCACTGAACTCAGTGTGACTGACGTCTGAGCAGACATGCAGAGGTCTCATTTTTCTCAAACACAACAAACCACAGTCTGCTGTTTCTCCTTACACAGAGCCACATAGATTACATCATCATCAGCTGGGAGCTGGAGAGAGAGCTCTGCTTTTGCCCCATCCAGAACTCTTAAGGAAGACGTCTAACAATTAGTTCCCATGGAAACACATTCGCCTGTAGTTTTCTAAGAAAAGGATGTGTCTGGTACCTTTGATGTGAGGCTACCAAGGAATATTTTAAAACCGTACTTGTCTGATTAACCCTTTTGCTGTCAACCCTCCCAAAAAAACTCAACAATCAATAAACACACGGTGCATGCAGTCTTGCAAAATGTTCATTGCAAAGAGATCCTGGCAAGTTGCACAATGTGTTTTTGGTGCAATGCAAAGATTGCCCTGATCCGGCATGCATGCATGGTGTTAAATCAGGTGATTGCTATCAGAGCCGTCTTTCCCATTGGTCTTAGTGGTTTGTTGCGCCAGGGCGCCGGCCTCTCAGGGGCACCCTAGCGAGTGGGAGAGCTGCACGGCTTTGCTGGCAGCCTCCCCTTTCCCTGCACGCCCACCAGCTGCGCCCCGCCAACTATATGGCTGGCAGGCGTGTAGCTTCCTTTCCAAGCCTCCGCAGGAGGAGAGCGATCCCCGCAGAGGCCCCAAGCCTCTGCATCTGCTAAAGACTGCCTTGCTCCTGGTCGTTGTCCTCTTCCTGCTTCCTGGCGAAAGGCGGCGTGCAGCCTTCCCGGGCTGCCTTCTCGGGCGCCCCGATGCCGGAGACCATGTCCGCCAGAATGTTTTCCTGCTTGATCCCCGCCACCCCACCGGGGATCAGGGCAGTGGGGGGGGCAGAGGACATTTTCCACCACCCACTCCCTTGTTTTGGAGTTGCCGGGGGGGGGGCGCAGGAGGGATCTTTGCACCACGGCACCGGATATGCTTAAGAAGGCCCTGCTTGTTATTGATTTATTGTAACATTTACTAACTGCTCTTCAGCCTTGGCTCTTGGAACTGTGCACGGCCTACGATATAATATACAACAATTTGCTATAAATAAAACAACAATGACAAATTGCGGGAACGGTAGATTAAAAAGTCCAGCACAAAATCAAAATACAAACTGTGGGAGAATACAAAGGTTTTCACTGGCATCAGAAAAAGAATCACCATAGAACTGCAGAATTGGAAGGGACCCCAAGAGTCATCTAGTCCAACCCCCTTGCGATGCAAGAATCTAAACTAAAGCATCCATAATAGAGACAGTGCCTGTAGAACCTCTCGTAAAAACATAGGAAAAACCCTGGTGGATTAGGCCCATCTAATCCAGCACCCTGTTCACACCTTGGCTAACCTGTTAGCAGACAAAACATGAGGCCAGCCGCATCCTCCTCACTAATACTCCCCAGCAACTGGTATTGGGAGTATTACTGCCTTTGTTGGAAAGCAGTATGGGGTGCCACAACTGAGAAGGCCCTGCCTCCCATCACCACCTACCTCTACATACCTACCAAGTGCCCCGGAAAATATGGGATATCCTGTTGTTTTGCTTGAGATTGTGGCGGCTATTTTGGGTGCAACAATCTGGCGTGCTTTTGCGCCTCGCTCTTGTCCCCCCCCCCAAAAAAATGCACTTTTGGGGGAGTGAGTGTGAGGTGTGGGTCATGTGACTCACCCAGGAATGCATCCTGGAAGACGCTCACACCGGTTTTGTCTGAAAAAGTTGGACAGTGTGCCTTTACAAAGGCACATAGCAGGACCTCTAAAAAAATGTTTAGGGGTACTCTCATTTTCCTACTCATATTGAAATATTGTCCCTCAATGAGGCTAAACTTAGGTTCACAAAATGCTTAGGGGTATATGTACCCCTGCATCCCCCCAGAAAAAAAAACACTGGGTGGGTCCATAGGGACAGGTTTGTTGCTCCCAAGCCATTTAGGACTTTAGAAGCCATACACCAGCACTTAAAATCGTGTCCTCCACGTGGCAGGGCCCACTCAAAAAAATGCCCTGCTGTGTCTTCCACTATCTTCAATTTCCGTACCATCTTCAAAGGCAGAGCCTTGTGTTGCAAAGGTCTAAATGAGGGTAGATCACTGCGGCCAGGCTATTTCACCCTTGTAGGAAAAACCTACCCCTTATCAAAGGAAAACATCCTTTTGAAGTGTACAGTATTACAAGTAGTAATCACCTGTATTATCCTTGAAGTTTTCCAAGTTTGCAGTGAGCTGGTTTAAAGTGCAGGCATGCAAATATAAATTAGCCTGAAGCACCTCCAGGAGCAAGAAGCACCTCCAGGCAATCAAGCAAAGAAACATTTTTAAATATATATATTTTTTAAAAAAAAAACACTATATACACACAATCTCCTTTCAGGCTGCCAGCATGCCAGGTATCTTAGGAACATAAGAAAAGCCTACTAGATCAAGGCAATCGCCATCTCTATCTGGGATGCAGAAAGCATTGCTTCAAGTCATCCGTGCCATCATAGCCCCCCCCCCCTTTTGGATTACTGCAATGTGTTTCACATTGAACTGCCACAAAATATTGTCTATAAACTTCAGCTACTCTTCAGTTGGACATATCCAGGACAATTTGATGACGACAGAACACTTTTCACCAGTACTTTCAACATCTGCTCTGACTTCCAGTCTGTTTCTCGGCTCAGTTCAAAGGGATAGTTTTAAGATTCAAAGCCGTGACTGCCTTAGGGCTAAGCACCCTGAACAATTGTCTCCTCTTGTTGTACACCTTTGGGTCTTTAGTCTGATCCAGCACAATAGTTCTTATGTGTTTATCTACCTTGACCCTGAGATTAAGCTTTTCAATCAAGTGAGATGCAACAGATGGTCTTCTCGGTGGTGGCCCCTCATCTGTGGAATAATCTCCCCAGAGAGGCTTGCCTGGCACCTTTTTTGGGTGGTCCTATCTGCACAAGGATGAAGACCTGCTCATTTTCCAGGGCTTTTAATTTTTTTTTAATCTGTTGTATATTTTCAGTAGCAATGTGGTTTCCTTCTCTGACACTGACATTTTCATGTTGAATTTTCATGTTGAAATTTCCATCAGGATGCAAAGCAGAGACCAGTGAGGGCCGTGGCCTGTGGAGAGTGCCTAGACCTGAGGCAGCTTAGTCCTGAAACAGGCCACTGCAAGCACAAAATCCAACTTAATATCGAGAAAAACTTTTTAACCCCCATCGTTCTGCCTGGATACTGAGGGCCTTCTGGCAGTTCCCTCCCTGTGAGATGCGAGTTTACAGAGAACCAAGCAGAGGGCCTTCTCGGTGGTGGCGCCTGCCCTGTGGAACGCCCTCCCATTAGATGTCAAGGAAATAAACAATTACCTGACTTTTAGAAGACTTCTGAAGGCAGCCCTGTTTAGGGACATTTTTAATGTTAGATGTTTTATTCTGTTTTTAATCTGTTGGGAGCCACCCAGAGTATTATTATTATTATAATTATTATTATTATTATTTGATGCTGGTTTGGCAAGCTGAGAGATGGAAGCATTTATAGCCAAGATGGATCCAGAATCAATACACAAAAGGAATATATTCATCACTGTGCTTTAACTGTCTTAACAAAACAGTATTGGTATCTTAAGAAGGGATGGGTAAAAATTACATCACCCACAGAGAACTGTTCAGTTTTAATCAGCAGATGAAACGAGCCGGGTCAAAGATCCCCATTGACCCCACTGAGTCCAGCCACCTGCACAGATTTTGGACAATGCCTTATACTTTCCCAAGTTTTTGCCAAGCGCCACTTTCACTAAATATTTGGCTCATTCTGCCCCCTGGTGGGAATATGTGGCTTTTGCTTCTAATTCATTGGTTTCGGAAAGAAATGCGTGGGGGGAATGCAGTCACGAACCAACTAAAAATATCCAATGCATTACATCCACAGCTTAAAAATCAGTTCAGGAGGAGGAGTAAGTGAAATAAATAATCTTCTATTTGGTGAATTCTCAAAAAAAAAAAAGGTTGATCAATTTCTCAGATTTTTACTTCTTGAAATATGGAAACTTTATATTCTGACTCCTTTTATAATGAGACATTTCCTCCTTTTTGGCAATGCAGATGTGGCCAATGTCCCTGAAGCTGACAGCTGCTGAACCAGGGTTCAGTGGGGTTGGCAAAGTGCATGGCTCCATCTTTAACTGAGAACGGAAAAGCGCTTAAGATAATATGCCCAAAATACAGGGGACAATCTAGACAGCACCCCTGATTAATTAGCATGTTGCAGAAAGAGATGCATGTTGGGCATTGCCTTTTGCACACACACATCGTCTCTTCTGGGAGTTCTGGGAGAACAGTTGTTCTCCTTGTATCTAAAATTATCCTTCCCAGCGAAGTAAAGACAAATGCAGAGAAGCCATGTGTGTGTGGTGACATACAGTAAAGGGTAATTTAGTCCTCAAGCTAAGGGGGCCCAGGATTCTGTAAATGCTTTGAAAATCTGCTTGGGTTTCCCCTCTAACAATTTGATTCATGTTGTCATTGGTGGGAGCGGGGGCTTTAAAAAAAATATAAATCAGTAAATTAGAGGGGGTTTTTTTAAAAAAAAATTGTAGAAATAATGAGACACTTCAGATCTTTAATCTGTTAGGATTTATCCAGATCTTTAATCTGTTAAGATTTATTAGAACTCCCTACAAGAGAACCCATTGGGATAACTAGATGTGAAAGAGGTCGAGTCTTCTGCACCTTTCATAGCTGTGTAGAAGGCAGATGTTCTATAGGTGTAGCTAGCCACTCAGAGCCCAGCTGTGCCTGGTGAAATCCTTTTTCTGACAGAACTATTAAAGACACAAGAGGTTTGTCATCCTTGGCATCCTCTGGATGCCATACAACAGAGGTGGGTGACACCCAACATCTGTGTTCCCTTCTGAGCAGCCATGTTCAGGACCCCATGGCAGGAGAGATCCAAAGCAAAACTGAGAAGAGAAACAAATTTAAACTTTGCTTTTCAGTAGACTTGTTTCTTTGCGCAGGCAAGCGAGAAGCGCGGCCATCGTTTAATGGCACATTCCAGCAAGGCAAAACGATGGTCAGGGGTGTGGATACCAAGCCTTATGAGGAACGGCTGAAGGAGCTGGGTATGTTTAGCCTGGGAAAGAGGAGACTGAGAGGAGATATGATAGCCATCTTCAAACATCTCAAGGTCTGTCACTTGGAAAACGGAGAAAGCTTGTTTGCTCCTCCAGAGGACAGGACTTTGAATCAATGGCTCCAAGTTACAAGAAAGGAGATTTCAACAGAACATCAGAAGATATTTCTGATGGGAGGAGATGTTTGACAGTGGAACGGTCTCCCTCTGGAGGTTGTGGACTCTCCTTCCTTGGAGGTTTCTAAGCAGAGGTTGGATGGCCATCTGTCATGGATGCTTTAGCTGAGATTCCTGCTTTGCAGGGAGTTGGACTGGATGACCCTTCACAGGCCTGGCCAGGACGGTCTTCCGGTTATATACTCTGGGTTTTACAAGGCTTTATGAGGCATATGACCCTCACCTGAGCCTACTCCACCTGAGGCATCACACACCTACTTCCCAAGCTACCAAGCCCCACCTGGGCTATTTCACTATTCAGGTCATCTTTACAAGGTTTCCTTTTCTTTCGTCTAACAAAACCATTTTTGGCAGGTCTTCTATAATCCTGATTCCATAGCTAAGCACACAAGCCCCCCACACACACACACACAGAGAGAGATCCATTATTTTCATAATCTTGTGCATACAAAACACCATATTTGTGAAGTGCTGATTTGTTGTGATGGAAATTTGCATTAAAACCATGCTTGGTCATTCATTTTCTCCTGCCCTCAATTGAATTTCTGCCTACCATCACCTGGAAGGCATCCATCACCCGAATCAGGAAGGCTGAGGGCGAGTTGCAGAGCCTCAGATCCCACATCACTCAAGAGCTGCCTCCAGAAAGGCAAGGAAATATTCCATTCAGAATGCCTGGGTTCCATTCTACAATTCTATGACTCAAGGAGGGTCCTGTGACCTGGGAGAAGGGATGACTGGGGAAAGCGGGGTGGTTTGGGGAGAGTCTCAGAAGGCCACATTCATCCCCTAGGCCTGTGTCTACCAAAGTGTGGTACGCATAGAATCATAGAATCATAGAGTTGGAAGAGACCACAAGGGCCATCCAGTCCAACCCCCTGCCAAGCAGGAAACACCATCAAAGCATTCTTGACATATGGCTGTCAAGCCTCTGCTTAAAGACCTCCAAAGAAGGAGACTCCACCACACTTCTTGGCAGCAAATTCCACTGTCGAACAGCTCTTACTGTCAGGACCGTTTGCTTAATGATCTGCTCTAGAATCTTTCCTGGAGATTTCCTAGTGGCATATGCCACTAAGATTCTTCTAGGTATGGTTGGGGAGGATGTGGGGGGAAACGACCGTAGGTTATTCCTGTACGCAACGACCGGGGGTGAGGCTGCTGTTATAGCAAAAATGTGGAAACAATAACAAATGCCAGCAGTGGAAGAGTGGTAACAAAAAGTGTTGGAATACATGAAAATAGCTAAATTGACGGCTAAGATTAGAAACCAGCGCAATGAAACATTTCTGAAAGAATGGGGGAAATTTGTGGTTTATGTAGATAAATTATGTTGAAAGTATAATTTACCAGTAACAGAGAGATAAACCTCATAACAGGAAGAACAAAGACAATATTTATACTTCTTTTTGTAAATTTAGGTTTATTGGAATAAGAAGAATTACAGTTTAAGTTTTTGAATAATGGAATGTACAATTAAGGTATAGACAAAACTATGACAACAGAATGTATGTGTGTGTGTGTGTGTGTGTGTGTGTGTGTGTGTGTGTGTGTATATATATATATATATATATATATATATATATATATATATATATATAAAATATAATATAAAACTTAAAAGATGTGAGATAAAGAAATATGTTTGAATGATGAGAGAATAATGTGAAAGATAAACATGACAAAAAAGACAGAAGAAAACAGAATGGAAGTCAACTTACAGGAGTAAGAGAAAATGTATAAAATAAATTAGGAAATGTAGTATGTATAAGATGAAAATCAATCAAGATTATATTTTTAAAAAATCATTAAAGATTATATTTTAAAAAGATTCTCAACAAACATGTACAAAACTTTCAAAAAGGGTACGTGTTTATTGTAAGTTTGGAAACCCTGACTTGTGTCTGAGGTTCCGCACCCCTGCCCTATGGCCGGCACTGTGACTGGTGGGTCCCAAACAGTTGGTGGAGCCAGAGACAAAGACAGACAAAACCAACAAATTCCAGTTTTGCCCCCATCTTCCTCCCTCCTAGAAGGGCTATCAAGGAGGGGGAGGAAGCTGACAGGCTGTGGTGGCACCTGGACTGGCTGTATGGAAGGAAGGAAGGTGGGGGGGGTGTCTGGGCAAGGGCAGATTGAGATTGCTCAGCCAGTGCCCCATTTGCCCTCGTGGAGCAGCCCAGGGTCCTGTGATAGAAAAGAATATGATAGCCATGTTCAAATATATAAAAGGATGTCATATAGAGGAGGGAGAAAGGTTGTTTTCTGCTGCTCCAGAGAAGCGGACACGGAGCAATGGATTCAAACTACAAGAAATAAGATTCCACCTAAACATTAGGAAGAACTTCCTGACAGTAAGAGCTGTTCGGCAGTGGAATTTGCTACCAAGGAGTGTGGTGGAGTCTCCTTCTTTGGGGGTCTTTAAGCGGAGGCTTGACGGCCATATGTCAGGAATTCTCTGATGGTGTTTCTTGCTTGGCAGGGGGTTGGACTGGATGGCCCTTGTGGTCTCTTCCAACTCCATGATTCTATGATTCTAAGAGCCCTGCCTGCCTAAGATCCTGGAGGGCTGCCGCCAGTCGGAGTAGACCAGGGTGGGAGTCTGTGGTCTTTTGGATGTTGTTGGACTCCCCAACCAGCCTGGCCAGTCAGGGAACATGGGATGATGGGAGCTGCTGTCCATTTGGAGGGTCACACAGGTTCTCCAGTCCTGAAGTTGATAACATTGGGCAAGACAGACAAATAATCCTGTAGAAGGTAGGTCCCTATCTTCCTAAAAAGCCTTCGTACCCATGAATGTGTGTGTGTGTGTGTGTGTGTGTTCAGTCCAATCCCTTTAGTTTATCGTATTTTTAAAACATCTGTTGGGAATGCCTGTGTCCCCTGCACAGCTGTATTTCAAATGATGCATTTACATGAGTCTCCAGTCTGCTGTGTAAAACGAATTTAAAATATTGTGATCTGCCCTTAATAGATATGCAGCACAGTTAATTAAATAGCACACTGGCTTTAGAAAAAGGAAACACCAAAAGTGAGGCCCAGGAGAGTTGCTCGGGCTCAGTTCAGTGACCAGAAATTGACAGCTAAAAGACCTGTTGCACACTGTTTATTTCTCTTGGTTTATCATAAACCTCATGCCTTGGGATCTTCTTCCCCCTCAGCACATCTGAGTGCCACAAGCTAATATAATTTGGCAGAGATTTTATTCAAAAGTATTTTTGCTGCTGTCATCTCATTTCCTTTTGTGCTATGAAGTCACTGTTTCGCTTGATGTCTCGAATGGGAAGGTAAACAAAGAAATGCAGTCTGTAGGGGAAACGATGGGATTGAATTGTGAAGTTTCTTTTTATGGTAATAAAAGACTTGCTGAGAAAACTGCCTCTTGAATTGGCAAAAGGAGGTACCATTTAGCAATCCAGAGGAGAACTGCAGGCATGGGGACCAAGATCAGAGTTTATAAATGGAGCAGAATGTTAGAGCCAAAAGAAGTTGAGCAGTTAACGTACACAACCAGTCCCCATGTGCATTCAGCAGACCTCATGGAGAATGCATCCATGGGGAGGGAACTGTGCACATTTCCCAGTCAATATGCACAATACCCAACAGGTATTGAGGATTTTGCATATATTGGCTGCATTATGCGTATCTTGGCCGCATATATGCAATATACATATATTTAAATCAACTATTTGGGGCACCTTTTCCCTAATAATTTTCACAAACAATGAAAGTGGGTGAAATTTGTGGCTTAAATCCTTAAAATGCTGCTCACAGGACTCTTAATCCCAGGATTTCTCTGCTAGAAAAAGGGTGCCTGTACTGAGTACCCTTGAGTACCCAAAGACCCAATACCCAAGATCCATGGTGACTCTGTGGGCACTATATAGTTTTGTCACCAGCAAACCCTCCCAGTTTCCCTATTTTCCAGGGACAGTCCCGGATTTATAGAAGCCATCCCAGTTTCTGCTTTGATCCCGGAATGTTCCACTTTTCATTAGGACGTCCCTATTTTCATCTGAGAAATTTGGGGGCCAAGGTCCTCTCTTTGCTCGGACGCTCCTAGTGGCAGGGGGTGCTCTGAAGGGAGAGGAGGGGGTGGAGGGAAACCCAGACACAAAAATGGATCCTTTGAAGTGCTGTGCCCCGCGGGTTCCTCTTGTGGCAGGAGGGGACTCGTGGGGGGGCAGCATGAAGAAGAAGGAGGATTAAGTTAATATTATAAGAATAAGATTTTGAATTAGAATAGAAAACCCACCATAATTAATTAGAAAAGTTAGGAAAACCAGGAGGAAGAGAATCGAGGAAGTCACAATTACAATGTTAAGAAAATAAGAATTGGGAATCTTTATTTTAATTTTTTAGTTGTTTTGTTCTATTGTTTGTTTAATGGTTGTGTTGAAGGAGTAGCTGGGGGAAAACCAATCCTCAGAGCTCCTCCATCCCTGTCCTCTCAGTGGCAGGGAGGGGATGAGGGGGGAGGAGGGAGGGGGAGGGGGGAGGTCAAACCCAGCCTATAATGGACCCCTTTGATTCTCAACGCCCACGGGTTCTACTGGTGGCAGAAGTGGACTTGTGGGTGGAGGGAAAATGAAGGGACAGAGTCTACATTGTATGTTTTGTCTGTCTTGTTTGTACAAAAATCAATAAAAATTATTATTTAAAAAAAACAGAAGACATCTTAAGGCAGCCCTGTATAGGGGATCTTTTAAAAAATGTTTTATTATGTTTTTATGTACCGGTATGTTGGAAGCCACCCAGAGTGGCTGGGGCAACCCAGAAGATGGGTAGGGAATGAATGAATGAATGAATGAATGAATGAATGAATGTGTTATTCTTCTCCTTATTATTATTAGTTGGGTATGGTCACTAGGCGACACAGGACTTGGTTGCATTATGATGGACACAGGAATTTCCTGTTGCTTTTCTGTTCTTGAAAGAGACAATCAAATGCTTGCCCTGCTTCCTGACTAGTGTGTCCTCTTTCCATCACACTGAGCAACAGCTCTAAAGCATGCTCATACGCATTAAGTCTGCCCTTTGAAGACATTTTATTCTGAGTCACGGCCATCAGACTATTAGCCTACCCAACTGGTGAAATTAGAGTCTTTCAGTGCTGAGTGTAGCAGTATCTTACAGCTTTGTGTCTCGCCCCTTGGTCCAAGGAGTGACCATTAAAAAAAACCCTCCCCTGTGGAGGATGAGTGAGCAGCCAGCACACTGCTGCTGTCATAGACCTGAATCAAATCCCAGAGTGCATGTAAGCAGCATCTTCCTAACAAAGAGCTCACCTCTATGGCCAAGTCCGTTTTTAGCTCTGCTAAAGCAGCCTCTGATGAGAGCTCCTTTTAATGCACCTTCATCCATACAGAATTTCTCCCTGCCTTTTTTGAAGGGCTGGGTTCCATGCCGATGCTTGAGTTTTAACACAGGCATGAATTAAGCTTCAGCGTATGAGGCAGCAAACTAGCATCCGCAACAAAACCTTACGCTCCCAAGCAAAAGGGCAAGGGGAGAGAGAGAAGTGGTAGCCTACTTTAAGTCCAGCACATAAGCAGAAAATGGCAGTCAGTGCTGCAAAAACAGAGACATGGCTGTAAAACCTACATTATCAGGCTAAGCATATCAGCCCTGTGCCTCTTTCCACTGCTATACTGTAGTGGAAGCCTCTAATCCACGTGAAGGATGCTGTATTCATTTTTCCCACACCTACCTATCACCAAATTAAAAACCATAAGGTCTGTTCTTGTTAAAAATGCACTAGGCAGAAAAACACAAGAGGACTTCCAACACAGTATTGCAGTGTAGAATATATCCTGCTCAGCATTCCATAGCCCTTGACTACACTCGGTCCTCACTTGCCTATTTGAGGGAGATCTTTTCTTTTCTAATTTCCCCCCCTGTAAATCATCATGGTCCCCCTAGCCTGCTCTCACCTCCCTCTTGTCCATGGGTGGGCCTGCACTGTTCTAGCAACCTAATAATAATAATAATTTATTATTTATACCCCACCCATCTGGCTGGGTTTCTCCAGCCACTCTGGGCGGCTTCCAACAGAATATTAAAATACAGTAATATATTAAACACTGAAAGCTTCCCTTCAGATGTCTTCTAAAAGTCTTCTAAAACCTAAGCATTGGCACTTACAGCCTAAGCATCAGCAATGGGCTGGTGCTCCAATCACAGCCATGTTTGCTTGCTGATGGCCTAGTCTTGCCATCACAACCTTCACAGATGAGAACTGGATCAGGCCAAAGGCCCACTAGTCCACTTCTCGGAGTGGTGAACCAGCTGCTCATGGGAAGTTCCCAAGCTGGACCCGAGCGCAACAGCACTCTCCCTGCCTGGGATTCCCAGCAACTGCAACTCAGAGACACACTGTCTCCAAGATGGAGGTAGAATGGAGCCATTATGGCTAGTAGCCATTGCGTCAAAGGCAAAGGCCCCTGACCCAATGAGCAGGCAGAGGTCACCCAGCCCCAAAATGCCTTTACCATGGGATATCTCCTAAGCTGGCCTCCTGCCCTCAGGTGTGGTAGTGGACACTGTTGTGCCTCAGATGTTGAAGTAGCCCAGATGGCTTCTGTATGTGGAATGGTTATTGAGGGGGCACCATATTGTCCTTCACCACAGGCAAAAAAACAACAACCCAAAAGTCTGGAACTAGCCCTCACATTTACTCAGAATGAAATTCCACTGTGTTCAGTGTCCAGTTAAGGTCTGATGAATCCACCCATTTTGGTTTCCCTCCATTTCTCATCGTTCCAGGCTTGACTCTAGCTCACCACATTTCCACTTCAGTTTGATTTCTCCACTTTTGAAACTCCTCATGAAAATCCATCAACATGTTTAGTGTGCATTTCTCCTCACAGATGCAATTTTGTGTGTGCAGATTTTGCTCAAGACGCCCATTTCAGCAGGGAAGTTTCCCTAACGTAAGGCATGTTTGTACTGCACGTTATTTTCACTAATACAGACATCCGTGCACTTCTTTACTTTTTTGGCTGGATAACTGCATCTCAAACTTTTTGAAAAGGGTGTGAGTGTTTCACTTCTTCATGCACTGCGTTGTGCAGATTAGGGTAGGACGACATTCAGGGATTTCTCACTCATCCCTAAGGGAGCACAGAATTGCAGGCTTGGTACCACATAACTCCCAAGACTGGATATGTCAAAGATTCCTATCCTTGCTTGCTTGCTTGCTTTTCAAGGAGGGGGAAAGCGTCAGTACTTTCAGCCGAGCAGATGATGAAATGGATGAGTCTTAATGCCGTTTTCCCCCGTCTATCTGAGATCTATTTTTACCTCTGTCAAATGAACGCTTGCCAGACTGTCTAGTACATTCTATACTGCCACCGTCTGGCCTTTGCCAAATATGTGCATTTCCTAAATCCTGGGTTACCTAAAAGAAAACAACGAAATTCTGTGGGATTGTAAAGGCTTCCCATATGTCCATGGCTCTGCTGTAGCACACCTGAAACCCATCCCAAGCTCATGAAAGAAGTGAATAGCTCTTTTATAGATGTGCTATTTCCCCATACCGGCATTTATTTCCCCTTGTCCTCTTGTCAATCGCTATTTGCTCTGTGCATTTCACAGAAATGCCAGGTGCTATTTCTGTATCCGAGGCCTAGAAGCAGTTTCATCAAATTTAAATGTTGCTTTGACTATTAAATGTAAACAACAACAACAACAACAACAACAACAACAATTAAGGCAGACTAAGAATAGTTTGGGGACACGGGTGGCGCTGTGGGTTAAACGACAGAGCCTAGGGCTTGCCGATCGGAATATTGGTGGTTCAAATCCCTGCAACAGGGTGAGCTCCCGTTGCTCGGTCCCTGCTCCTGCCAGCCTAGCAGTTCAAAAGCACGAAGTGCAAGCAGATAAATAGGTACCACTCTGGCGGGAAGCTAAACGGTGTTTCCGTGCGCTGCTCTGGTTTGCCAGAAGTGGCTTAGTCATGCTGGCCACATGACCCAGAAGCTGTATGCCAGCTCCCTCGACCAATAAAGCGAGATGAGTGCCACAACCCCAGAGTCGTCCGCGACTGGACCTAATGGTCAGGGGTACCTTTACCTTTAAGAATAGTTTGGTTTTTATAACAGGCATGCCAAATGTTCATTATACAAGCAGTTTAAGGGTGCCAGCAAAATAGATGTCACCAAGGCCCCACCCACAAAGCCACTACAGAAGGAATCACTTGTAATTCACGATTTGGTCAACCGTCTACAAAGCTGACAAACTCAGGACAAAACTAGTGCAGAAAGAGAGCAGGCAGCAGGACAATTATATTGCAGAGGAAACTCAATTCCCTGTATATCAACCCATCTGCAAAGGTGATCAAGAGAGTCAGACTGCTTGGAGAAATTGGCGATGTTCCCTTAGGTTACAACAGGGATGGGGAGCCTGTGGCCCCTCCAATGTTGTTGGTCTCCCAGCAGCCCCAGCCATTGTGGTAAATGGTCAGGGATGATGGGAGTTGTAGTCCAACAGTAGCGTTGTATGCAAATCCCCCTAATGTACACACCTTTCCAAAGCCATTTTTCATCATTAAATGCCCACTTGTAGGCAAATTTCACTTACGCGTACATTTCCATGTAATCTTTTGCCCTAGCTTATGCATTTTTGGAAACATTACTTGGCTGGAGTACTACATTGGAAAATCCAGAGAAGTGTGGATTTTGAAGGATGGCTTTGTTTCAGTTCACGCATTATTTCAGAGGGTGTGAATTATTTGGTTTGCCTATAAATGTGATCAAATTTCTCCCGCAACCTATAATTTGTGACCAATCATCAAAAAGCATACATTGATGGGATAAGAGGGGAAGTCATTATAGAGAAATGTATTTTTCAGCCTCCCTTGTCTTACGTGAGTAGCCTCACTGAAGGCAAGGAAACTATTCTACAACATGCGGTCTAAAAATTGTGTGACAGATTTTACAGCGTATAAGTCTCCTGCAATATCCATGCAGTGCTCAACACTGACACCAACATGTCCTTCATTCCTTGTAAAATTCATGATAAAAGCATCACAAACTCAGCCATGCAGGAGCAACACTGCATGCTGTTATATAGGAGGCCTAATGGTCCATTCCATTGCTCCACTGACAGGGTATTAATACCAATGAATTCTGGTAACACAGACAAGGAACTGCTTTTGCAAGGTGAGAATGGGCTCCGATCATATGATTGTAGCATTTGTTCTCTAAGGAAGCAATTCTCTTAGAGAGAAATCTCATACTATACAGAAGCAAGGCAGGGAAAGAAGAATGGTTTCTATTTGCACCTTACACACCTTCAGCTAATTTCACCCCACTATTTAATTTATAATGGAAGAAATTGGCCTCTTAGCTAACCACATCTTGGGCAGGTTGACTAAAGCAGCAGAACAGTTATAACTAATGAATCTCAACTTTAAACTCTTTGTTGGTCTGCAACAAGCAGCATGAGATTTATAATTTTGGGTCACATATGCACAGTGACTCTTTCTTAATGGAGCATAATTCTGAAATATGTATTTGCCTAATACAGTTCCTTTAATAAAGTTCAGCTTAAACTGTTTAGCTTTCTCCCAAATTCTTCCAAGCTCATAATAGATTTCCACTTCTGGAATCAAAGAAACACTTCTATTTTGTTCCTATTGCCACTATGTATGGCAGAATCAAGGGGCAGAAATCACGGAATTGTAGAGTTGGAAGGGATCTTGAGGGCCCTGCAATGCAGGAATCTCAACTAAAGCATCCATGACAGATGGTTATCCAACCTCTGCATAAAAACCTCCAGTGAAGGAGAATCCATCACCTCCCAAGGGAGTCTGTTCTACCGTCCAACAGCTCTTACTGTCGGAAAGATATTCTGGATATTTAGTCGGTGTCAGTAACTATCTCATCAAATTTCTACAATGAATGGGAGACGGTTTCCTCTTCCTGCTCAGTTTCAGTTTTCTCAACCTCTCCTACACATCCTTCAATTATGTTCACTTCCATGAGATGTAACCTTGAGACTGGAAAAGCAGGATTTAAATGATGAGATATGACCGTTCTGAAGAAAGTGATTTTGGCCATTTGAGCTAGCCAGGGAATGGGCACTTGTACTAGGTTTGAACAAGACCGATTCAAACTGTTTTAGAATTACAAGCAAATTGCAGGAGTTGGCATATCGACCCATTTCCTATTGTCAGCAAGTTGGAGGTACGTAGTAGCAAAACCAACACAGGCATTGAAGAATCAGGGCTTACCCCCAAGTAAATGGCTAAAAGGATTGCAGCCTAAATCCGGCCCAACTGATCATTCAGTATCACTAAAATGCACATTCAAATTTAATCAACAAGATCCACTTATTAAAGGGGAGTTGATTGGTTAAAGGTGAAGCAACTAATCAGCTATCATTTACTAATAAAAAAGCTGGGAGAGACATCAACAACTGACAGTGCAAGCAAAAACACATCTACTTAGAAGTAAGCTCCACTCGGTCCAATAGCACTTACTCCCAGGTAAGTGTGTAGAGCATTGCAGCCCTAATTTACTGACATAACCAGCTTGACAGACTCTTGCTTTATTTAGTTCTTCACATCTCTAGTTCCTAATGTAGCTGAAAAGCTTCCGTCAGCTGTTGATGTAATACTGACCTCTACGTTTCCATGGTAGCGCTCATATTGCCATCTCTGTCAACAATCTGCTTCCAGTTCTAATTTGATCAGGCTCGTGCTATTAATAGAAAAATTCTGCAGGCAGCTATTCTATTCATCTTCTTTTAAATCCAAGGAATGGTTATTGCTGAAAATCAAATTTTGGTTAGCACCAATTCTAGTCAGGTTTCAACAGCTCATTGTTGTTCTACTCTCAGGAACAATTCACACTCTCCTTGGAAAGGTTCCTGCTCTTCAGCCTGTGTGTGTGTGTGTGTGTGTGTGTGTGTGTGTGTGTGTGTGACACCTTACTCCACCCAGATTCAAACTGCCTCTTTTCCCCTCTCTTGCTACACACTCACACACAGAGCTCTGACAAGCTCATTTCAGTTTGTCATCTAGGAACATCAACTGGCCATCAGGATCCATCAGTGTGAGAAGATTTGATCCAACAAAGTTGTCCTGTTAGTACAAGAACTTCTGCCTGCCCAGTGGGACTCTCCTTGTGCACCTCCACCTCAAAATCTGTTCTTGGGGTTTGCCTCTGGAGCAGATGGAGGGGTGCCAGGAAGAGGAGATGGGTTAGACGGTTGGGAGAAGGTTAGAAGGTTACCAGAAAGGATAGGGGTGGCAGGCGAGGAGGGCAACCAAAATGGTCAAAGGCCTGGAAACAATGCCTTATGAGGAACGGCTTAGGGAGCTGGGTATGTTTAGCCTGGAGAAGAGAAGGTTAAGGGGTGATATGGTAGCCATGTTCAAATACTGTATATAAAAGGATGCCATATAGAAGAGGGTGAAAGGTTGTTTTCTGCTGCTCCAGAGAAGCGGACACGGAGCAATGGATTCAAGCTACAAGAAAGAAGATTCCACCTAAACATTAGGAGGAACTTCCTGATAGTAAGAGCTGTTCAACAGTGGAATTTGCTGCCAGGGAGTGTGGTGGAGTTTCCTTCTTTGGAGGTCTTTAAGCGGAGGTTTGACTACCATCTGTCAGGAATGCTTTGATGGTGTTTCCTGCTTGGCAGGGGGTTGGACTGGATGGCCCTTGTGGTCTCTTCCAACTCCATGATTCTATGACACGGGTGTCAAACACAAGGCCCGGGGGCCAAATCCGGCCCGCCAGACCTCGTCATGTGGCCCGCCGAGTGCCCCAGCCAGTGGGACCCAGCAGTGGTACCTTGCTGCTGAAGCGCCGCGCCAACAAAGCGCCGACAAACAGCTGGGGCCGGGGAAATGCTTTTTGCCCCTGGGTCCCTTCGCGCTCTTTTCTGGCGCTGAATCAAGGCGGCGACCCCCCCTTCCCTTTCTTTCTTCCTCTCTCTCATTCTTATTCTTTCTTTCCCTCTCCTTCCTTCCTTCTTTCTCCCTTTCCGTCTTCTCTCCCTCTTTCTTTTTCTTTCCTTCTTTATTCCTTCTTTCCTACTCTTCTTTCTCTCACCTCTTTCCTTCCTCTCTCCCTCCTGCTCCCTCTTTTCTTTCTTTCTTTCTTCCTTACTTCCTTCCTTTCTTCCTTCCGTCCTTCCCAACTTTCTTCCTCTCCCTCATTATTATTCTTACTTTCCCTCTACTTCCTTCCTTCTCCCTTTCCGTCTTCTCTCCCTCTTTCTTTTTCTTTCCTTCTTTATTCTCTTCCTTATTTGCTACTCTTCTTTCTCTCCCCTCTTTCCTTCTTTCCTTCCTCTCTCCCTCCCACTCCCTCTTTTCTTCCTTCCTTCCTTCCTTCCTTCCTTCCTTCCTTCCTTCCTTCCTTCCCCCCCTCCCCTCCCTCTCCCTCTCCTCAGAAACATAGGATGCTGCTTTATACTTCTGGCCCTTAAACCCTGGAACCAGGAGAGCAGCTCCAGTGAGTCAACCTCAGCCAGTCCCTTTGGTGAAGGGTGGTGGCTCACTGGCAGAACATCTGTCCTGCATGCACAAGGACCCCAGCATCTCCAGGTACTAGTAGCTCTGCAAAGGTCCTGCATGAAACCCTAGCGAGCCTCCACCACCCAGTGCAGTTACCAAAAATCATTTTTCAATAAATTGTACAATAATTGTACATTTGAATATCTACTTGCCATTATTCTGACTATGTTTCTGCTTTCAGAGCTAGTTATTACTTACATTATTACAAAAAACAGTAATAATTGAATGCAGTGACAATAATTTATGATAATAAAGAGTGGACACATAGTCCTACAGATACAACTGGCCCTTTGAGGGTGACCAAACTGCTGATGCGGCCCCCGATAAATTTGAGTTTGACACCCCTGTTCTATGAGATTATCCAGAACAGCCTGGTTTGTCTTGGTAAGGAACAGATGAAATGAACTGTATTATTTCCATGTTCTTTTTAAGGTTCTTTTTTTATTTTACAGTGCATTTATGAGCAGTTCTTTTTTTCTGGGGGTACTCAAGGCTACGCAGTACTGGCACCTCCCCCCCCCAAAAAAAAACTGTCAAAAGTGTGGCACTTACTGTAACAATTTCATTGTGAGTACTGGCACTTTTTTTCCTTTAGAGAGAAAAAAGCACTGGTGTGTGTGTGTAATATTTGTGGCCTGCTTTGGAATCCCTTGCCAATGAAGAGTGGGCTATACATTCTGCAAATAAATAAATAAAACAGATGGCCTCTCACATCTCTCTATCTTGTTTGTGGGTAGGAGAAACTGGGAGCAGCATTTTGCTGAATTCCTCCAAAAGGAGGAGAATTTCCACAACCATTTTTCAAGATTTCCGCTCACCCTTCATGGAGGTAGCAGTTGGCGGAACATGGGAGGGGGTCCCACACTGCATCTGCACTGCCCTGAGCTCCTCTCTGCCTTGCTTGCTCCTTCCCCTCTCCCTCTAGGTAACCAGCAATGATGCACAGCCTTGGGAAGTCAGGCAAGCAGTGTTGCAATGCCCACATTGCCTCAAATACTGCAATGCCTGCACTACCATGTTGGCCACTCTTCTTTCCTGTGTGTGTGTGTGTGTTCACTGCAGTGATGACAGCAATTGTGCTAGGTCCTCAACTATGTTCTAGATGTAGCATTGATCCAGGGCACTGAGGAGAGGAAATGGCAACTGCTGCCCACCCACCCCCCACCCACCCCCAAAAAATCCAAAACCATAAGAGCTGGTCTTTGACCGTAATAATGTGGAGAGAGGTTTGCCAATTGAGCTAAATCTGACCCAATGGTTTGCATTACCTGCATTGTATAATTCTGATTGTGTGGCTTAGCCCCCCCCCCCCATCCCTGGGATGTCTTGCTTAAAATGCTTTTTTTCTTTGCCTCTCTCTGTGTAATGTAAGCAAAAGGAACAGGATGCCCAGCTTGCTATCAAGGCCGGATGGCTGGCCTTGTCTGACGCTATCAGTCTGACGCACAGAGACACAGGCAAGATAGTCTTGTCTAGCATGTGTTTATGCACAGGACCGGACACAGATCTTCCTTATATGTACCTTTGTGTTTATGAGAAGGACAGGATACGGATTTTCCTAATATGGATTTGTAACCTGTGACCCCCTTGCGTGCGCATATTTACAGAGGAGGGGGGAAAGGAGCCCAAGAAGTGTATAAGAAGCTTTGCAAATTTGTGTTTCTTTACTCTTGTCGTGGAGCTGACCACCAAGAGTCTCTTAATTAAGAATTAAATTCTTTCTCTGAATTCAACCCCCGGTGTCATTATTGGCTGTCTCTGTCCCTGCCTGGGCGCAACTTAAAGGACCCTTAGTAGCTGATAAGGCTACAATAAAGTATTCTATTCTATTCTAAACCAAAACCAGTGGAGAATATTCAAAGAAAATTCTGTAGGATGACCTTCTTTCTCTCTCTCTTTCTTTGATGAGTAAGAAAAAGAAAGAACTCTCAGAAAAAATACATGGTGGGAAATTGTGGCTCAACTTTAGAATCATATAACTGTAAGGGGGTCCCGGGGGTCATCTAGTCCAACCTCCTGCAATGCAGGAATCTCAACATGTTGTCCTCCATCCAATTTGAAAACGCTTCCCAGCTTGGCAGATGCACTAGCATTTTTATTGCTGCACCAGTGGCGTTAGCCATCAGCGAAAGCTCTGAGAAGATAGATCTTTCGAAAACTTAGAGATTCCTAAGTATCATTAGAATAAAAGAAGACAAGAACAGCCCTCCTTGATCAGCTCAAACCACCCAGTTTTCCCAGCAGCCAAACAGATGCCTGTAGGAAGGCTGCAAGCAAGATTCGAGTGCAACAACCCAGCTGTGATTCCCAGCAACTGGCAGCCACAGGCACTTTGCTTCTAACAGTGGAGGGAGAATATAGCCATTGTAGTAGCCATTGCTAACCCATCCTCAAATCTTCTTGGACTACTGCAATGCGCTCTACGTGGGGCTACCTTTGAAGGTGACTCGGAAACTACAACTAATCCAGAATGCGGCAGCTAGACTGGTGACTGGGAGCGGCCGCCGAGACCACATAACACCGGTCTTGAAAGATCTACATTGGCTCCCAGTACCTTTCCAAGCACAATTCAAAGTGTTGGTGCTGACCTTTAAAGCCCTAAACGGCCTCGGTCCTGTATACCTGAAGGAGCGTCTCCACCTCCATCATTCTGCCCGGACACTGAGGTCCAGCACTGAGGGCCTTCTGGCGGTTCCCTCATTGCGAGAAGCCAAGTTGCAGGGAACTAGGCAGAGGGCCTTCTCGGTGGTGGCGCCTACCCTGTGGAACACCCTCCCAACAGATGTCAAAAAGGAAAACAACTGCCAGACTTTTAGGAGACATCTGAAGGTAGCCCTGTTCAGGGAGGCTTTTAATGTTTAGTAGATTATTGTGTTTTATTCTTCTGTTGGAAGCTGCCCAGAGTGGCTGGGGAGACCCAGCCAGATGGGCGGGGTATAAATAATAAATTATATTATTATTATTATTATTCTTTTCAAGTCATCAGAGTTGGTGAACATCACTACAGTTTAGGGGAGTGAAATCTAGGGGGGTGGGATTTCAGCCAGAACTCACCAGAACTCAGTTTGGCACCATTGTCATGATGAGAGAACAAGGGAGGTGTTCATGGTGAGTTCCAGCACCTCTTTTCCTTGAAAAATAGCCCTGGTGGAATCCATAGTTCATCTGGAGACCATCTGACAACCACAAGTCCCTATTGAAGAGACATCAGCTGATCAACCTGAGCTATTAACAGCAACCCTTCTAACAAAGCAATGGTTAGGCAGCAACAGCAAAAGTCGTAGCATTCAATCTTGGCTGCTGCAATTGAAGAAAATGAACACCATGGAAAGCTTTCACTTTCCACAAGGGGGAGACTTCACCTCACTGGATACGAGTTGTTCATTTAAAATGAAACTTCAGTGATTTTCTATGGAAGCACAACCAGAATATTGGATGTATCAATTACAGGGCTTTTGATGTGACTTCATTAGTTTTCCAAAGAAACATCTGAAAACATGTGTCGCACATTTGTCGGGTATGATTTTAGCCGCATCTTAACTGGCAGTGCTGCAGCTGGGTATCTCTGGGGTTAAAAGTGACTAGGCTACTCAAATTCAAAATCCATGAGTCATTGTTATTTCTGTTTTTGGCAATGGGCCAGAACTCTCTGCACATCAAAAGTAATATGTTAACCTTCCCTTCTTTCCTGGGTCAATCTTGCCTGCTGCTCACCAGCCTTGACTCAAGATTTGGCCAGCCATACATTCCCGTCAGTTCATGATTGCATTCAAACCCTAAATTTACCGAGGTTAAATATTTACTAATCTGGTTTAGTGTGCAGCTGTCATGTTGAAATCAATAACAGATTGGTGATATTATGCTTGCTATGCCAGCAGGTGCCTCTCCCGTAAATTAGATACTTACGTCAACAAAGCCCAATAGCAATCAGAGGGTAGTTTTCATTATTACAGATTCGAACTTCCCTACGTACACTCTGACCCGATGCCATTTGCGATGTGGCACCGATAGCTGCTGCTGCAGCAGTACGAGGCAATTCCTTGGATTAATTACTGCTCTACGAAGGCACAAAGGTAAGAGATGGGGTGTTTCATGCTATTTGCAAAAAGAGAAGCAGATGTATGGACAAGGTTTTTGTCTAGAAAATTCTGCTGTATGAGTATAGCATCTAGATCTAGGGAAGTAATAGTACCACTGTATTCTGCTCTGGTCAGACCTCATCTGGAGTACTGTGTCCAGTTCTGGGCACCACAGTTCAAGAAGGATACTGACAAGCTGGAATGTTACGAGTCCAGAAGAGGGCAACGAAAATGGTCAAAGGCCTGGAAACGATGCCTTATGAGGAACGGCTTAGGGAGCTGGGTATGTTTAGCCTGGAGAAGAGAAGGTTAAGGGGTGATATGACAGCCATGTTCAAATATATAAAAGGATGTCATATACAGGAGGGAGAAAGGTTGTTTTCTGCTGCTCCAGAGAAGCGGACACGGAGCAGTGGATTCAAACTACAAGAAAGAAGATTCCACCTAAACATTAGGAAGAACTTCCTGACAGTAAGAGCTGTTCGGCAGTGGAATTTGCTACCAAGGAGTGTGGTGGAGTCTCCTTCTTTGGAGGTCTTTAAGCAGAGGCTTGACAGCCATATGTCAAGAATGCTTTGATGGTGTTTTCTGCTCGGCAGGGGGTTGGACTGGATGGCCCTTGTGGTCTCTTCCAACTCTACAATTCTATGATTCTATGACTTTGGGGTGTGAGAGAGGTTTTCTCATTTCTGTTGTGGTTGGGTAGTGCGAGACCAGCAGGATGTACCCAACTCACCAAGACTTTTCTCCAGCCCTCCTGGGCTGCCTCTGCCATCATCACCATACATACCTGTGACAGCCCATTCAAAGAGGACATCTTTGGTAGAGCTCCTACTCTGGATAATTCCTGGGAAGAAAAAAGCATCCAAAGTAGGGGTCTACCCAAGCTTTCCTGCTGCCCCTGTTATATAAGAGTGTGAGGGTTCTCAATCTTTTAATGCAAATGATATAGGGCAGGAATCAGGAACCTGTGATCTTCCAGACATTGTTGGATTCCATCTCTCATCAGCTTCAGGCAGCACAGCTGATGGTCAGGAATGATGGGAGATGGACTCCAACAACTGGAGGATCACTCCAACAACTGGAGGATCACAGCTTCCCTATCCCTGATACAGGGACACCTATATTTGTGATGATGCACCCAGGATACACAAACCAGGTGTCATACATATCAGGTGTCATCTGTAAGCAGGGGTGCCAACTTGAATAAAATATGGGGGGGGACAGGTAAACCCCACCCCACATAATCAATCACATGGCGCGGCATGCACACACCATTTGAATGGCAACACCCATCAACTGGGGGCTGGCCCCCTCAAATATTTTGTGGGGGGAGCGAAGGGATCTCAGCCCCTATGTGAGATAAATACACATAGGTAAATAAAAAGCAAATGCACTGATTCATGGGCCACTATGGTTTCGACAAAGACATTCCAAATATCATTACATTTGTCCATATATAATTTCCATCTGAAAGTGATCTGTTCATGGGTTGCAAGCATTGGTGTGTCATCTATCCATTGATCAAAAGAGGTCATCCATCAGAAGGAAAAATATGCATACTTTCCCTAACCACCTTGCAACAAGAATATGGCATCTGCTGCTGAATTTTGCTGTGTTTTCTTTTGACAAACCAAGGAGAAATGGCCATTGACTCAATGTCACCTGGAAGCTGGAATGTAGAAATCTAGTGTGTAAAGCTTTACAATGGAGGGATCTCTGCTGCTATCAAGAGTGTTGTGTGTTAACAGGGAGGGAAGGAGGAACCTGAAAGACATATCATACAAGCTTTCCTCAGCCTGATGCCCTCCAGATATTTTTGGACCACAGCTCCCATCATCCCTGCCCACTGGCCATCCTGGCTGAGTCTGATGGGAATTGGAATCCAGCAACACCTGAAAGAGAGCAGGTTGTGGAAGACTGTACAGCATAATCTCAACAAAGACGAAGGCCCGTATCTGAATGGACAGGTTAAATTGAAAACCAATCTTAGAAGAACCTGAAATTGAGCCTGCATAATTTATGGTGAACTTTAATGGGCACTTTTTCTCTAGGTGGCATGAAGTCACTGAAATGAAATACATTTGCGGCAAGGATTATTTAACTGCTTTGCCATTTAAATTAAACCATGATATATGTCTCAGAAATATCCATTTTACTTGTGTCTGTTTAGCAGGCCTCTATTTTATTACTTATTTATTAGCTTAAAACGTTTTAATTTTAATTTTCAATTAAAAAATTCAGAGTGGTTGATAATAAATCTGTTGTATCAGACGGGCATGGGATTATACTTAGGATTCTTGTGTTTCCCTTCTTTTTTCCTTCCTTGCTCTGGTTCTTTCTTATTATTTTGAAGTACATTAGTTTTGCACTCAAATCTATAATGATTGCTGGGGAAGGAATAAAGGAACATCCTCTAATATGATTTACATTATTCAGCTATGTTAATGGAGTATGAACACAGTAAGTTTAGACACTCGTTTTTTGTACACCCTTGGGTGCCATTTAATACGCTTTTCCTCCTAGAATCATAAAATCCTAGAACTCTAGAGTTGGAAGGGACCACAAAGGTCATCTCCTGCAGTGCATGAATCTTTTTGTCCAATGTGGGACTTGAACCCATGACCCTGAGATTAAAAGTATCAAACTCTACCAACGGAGCTCTCCCTATCCAACAGCATTGCCTTATATAGGCTTCTGACTATAAACAGAATGGCCTGAACTTCAGTTACGAGCACCACATGGGAGATGGCTTGTATGGGAGTTGGATGTACATATGTGAGATATCCTCCACCATAAGTTGTATCTCTCAGTGCTGCATTGAGGAGGAATGGTGGGAGCCTCTCCCCCCCCCCCCTGCTCCTGCTCAGAATCCTGAAACTTCCCAGGACCAGGAGGACAGTATAGATTTGGAAGAGTAGTTTGCAGAAGGACATAGTTCAGAAGGCAGAAGCTGGGAAGTACTGGAGGGGGAACAGCTAGGAGCAGCAGAAGCACTGGGGAGGAGAGAGAGAGAGAGAGAGAGAGAGAGAGAGAGAGAGAGAGAGAGAGAGAGAGAGAGAGAGAGAGAGAGAGAGAGAGAGAGAGTTAACAGACACACTGTCTCTGGAAAGTGTCCATCTGCTCAGTCCAAGGTCAAGAAGAGCAGATAAGGTGGCAGCACAGGAAAGCACAGTGGTTACAGGATCAGGTTACAAGATGTGGTAGTGATGTGGGTGACTAGGGAAGAGTGGGTGTAACCCTTAATTGGGAGCACCTTCATTCCTAGGAATGGATTCTTTCTTCTCTCGCTGTGATCATTAAAATTTCTAACTGGTAAGAAGACTCCTTTCGCTTTGCCTACTGCCAAAGGGGGGAGGAAGGCAATTCCCTGAAGCCTGATATATTCATTGCCAATGACAGGAACATTATTGACTGCATTTAGTCTCACTGCATTTGGAAGTGCCACACTTAAATTGCTGGTAATTTCAAAGAGGATTAACTCTTGATATACTCATTGATGGGCAAAACAATCCAACCCCATGAACTACCACACTGGAGGTGGCTTTGATGAAGGAGAAGTGTCCCTCTGCCTAGTTCCGCCAGTGTGAAGGGTCCTGCTCCACCTGTAGAAAGATGAGTAGAAGCTGCTGTTAACAGTATGCCTATTAGCAGTAGCCTCTTGTATGTTGCCTCCATAGCTCACAGATCTAGTGGGATTCGAGACCAAATGGTTCATTCCTACTGCACAAATTTATCGGGGGAGGGGGATAGCACTTTTTTTTTCTCAGTTTCAACACAAAGTGGCCCGATAGATCCAGGCATTTCAAGTCACCAGAAACAGATTAATCTCTGAAAAAGCATATGGGGGGGGATTCTTCATGTGTTCTCCAAATGCTACAGGCTCTCTGAAGGATCTTTGGCACAGCCAACATTTGATGTCTAGGCTGATATTCCTATAAAAACAAATGGGTGAAACAAAAGGGGGAATTCCTGAGCTACTCTGCATTTTTGCTTTACGTGCTTTCAGGTATTTCCATTCATGGCTATTTTGAACATTCACACACTAACAAAAGCATTTGTGAAATGCTACTGCTATGGAATGCAAGCAGGAAAACTATACAAGATGCAGGGCCTGTCAGAAAACAGTCAAATCAGTAAATCTACTTCCATTTCTTTTCCTCCTTCCATATATTATTATCAGGGCTTTTTTTCAGCCGGTACTCACAAGAACTCAGGTGGGCGCCTTTGCCGTTATAAGAGAACAAGGGAGGCGTTCATGGTGAGTTCCAACACCTCTTTTTCTAGAAAAATAGCACTGATTATTATTATTTATTTTATTATTTATTAAATTAGTATACAACCCTTCACCCACAGATCTCAGAGCGGTTCACAACATAAAAATATATATGATAATTTCAGCAAACTATCAAATGTAAAAATCAAAAACAGCAATATGCCAGTAGATGACACAGATAGAAAGAACAAGAGTGTTCCAATCCAGTTTGTTCAGATTTCAAAGTAGGGGTGGAAAATGAGTTTCAGTCAGTGGGCCAAATCCTAATACGTACACACACAGAGAGACACACATCTATCACACACACATCTATGTGGGCCACTTTGACAGGTGGGCAGAGCCCATCAATCACCTGACATCACCATGATGTCAGCCAAAGTGTTTCCCTTTGCAGACCAGCTTCAATTCAAGTCAGTCCACAAAGGGAAAATGTTCATTTGCCTGTCGGTTTTGAATTCAAGCTTCTTGGGCAAAGGAAGCATGGTTTGCTGCATGCCCACTCGGGGAGCTCTTGAGCTGAGCCAATCCCAGCAGGGCTTGCATTGGGTGTGAAAAACTTTTAAAGACCCTGACTACAAACCCAGGAACAACTGGGATTTGTTGAGATATGAGAATTTGGATATAGCATCATGTATGATGTCAGGTATGGAGCAGGTGGGTGCAGCATGGGGGGAATGACCTGATGGGCCAAATTAGGATCCCTATGGGGCCTAATTGGCCCCATAGGTCAGGGTACCATACCACTTTTAGAAAGAAAGAAAGAAAGAAAGAGAGAGAGAAAGAAAGCAAAATAGAAAAGAAATGGGACAGACTTAGGCATAAGTGATGTGGACTGGAAATAGGCCATATCATCTCCACCCATAGGTACCCATAGGCATAAGTGATGTGGACTGGAAATAGGCCATATCATCTCCACCCATAGGTACCCACCACTATATACGCTGGGGTAGTCAATGTGGCTCCCTCCAGATGTTTTTGGACTATGACTCCCATCATCCCTGACTATTTGCCCTGCCTGTTGGTGCTGATGGGAGTTCATGTTGGCTATTCCTACACTGTGCTGTTCCCAACAAACCCACCAAGATCTAATCAGCTGTTATTTTGTGGCATATATTGGCACCGTCAAGCCCATCCGGCTCACATATTCGGCACACTTTTTAAAACTATTTATTCTTTTAGTTCTTAGAATTTAGGTGAAAACACGTACGAATGTTTAAATTCCTGTCTTTTAACAGATTAAAAATAGCACAGTTCCAATGACTTCTTGGAGACCACCGAAAGGAACTGTAGTTACGGTAAGTCTTCACTAGAGATATGTTAGGAAGGCTCTCGTGGGCAGAATGCTCACCTCCTGCTTTCGTAGCATGTTTTAACTAAAACCAGCTGGTTGGTGCTCGCATCCAGCAGGGACATGGGAAAGGGAAAATCCTCTGAGGGCCTCATGCCTACTGGGTGGTGAGGAGCTCACAGAAGCAAAGCGAGAGATAATTCCCTCCCAGTAATATGTGTGCGTTGCTCATTCACATGCAAATGCCCTGGGTGTTCTGTGAGCTCCCAGCAATTGTAGGGAATCGACACTGTCCTAATTTTGAGAGCTGGCTGTATTCATGGTGAGCCTTTGTGTTCATTTTCTATGAAGAATGTAATTATGTGTGTTTTCCATAGAGCAGACTGGCAGCACAAGAGCCTCCATTCAGCAGAAAGCTTTCCATTAGGGCGTGAACAGATAAAGTCAGCCGTCAGGGCCAAGGAAACAGTGAGTCAGAATATATAGCAGCAATTGTTACGTAAGGCAGAGAGACGTGGAAAGAGTCATGAGTGTGTTCCTGTCAATCTCGGAGGACGAGGGTTTGCACATCAACTGGATATTAGGTGTGAGGGCTGCTTGGTAGCTCCTTCTGTGTTTGCCGATAAATATTTGCACACTACATCAATGGAATGCCATGCATTTGGCTTGCATGTGCAACTCGCCTGGCCTATACGCTGCCTGAGCTCAAGTTGGACTAAAGAAGCATGCACAGCTAATGAGATCATGCTGGAATTTCACTTAAGGACCCACAGTTGTAAAAATGGCCAGCCACCCATTCTTCTTCAAAGCAGACATCAAGCAGCTGTGAGGAACGACTGAAGGACATCTGGGACTTATACAGCTCCAGAGAAGTCCAATTTATACAGGAAACAGATGAAAGGATCCATGCACAGCCCGTTATATTCTGTGCAATGTACCTATTATGGCCCAAATGCATGTTCAGCCCCTTCTGGTGGTGCAGCAATAAAACTGCTAGCACATTTGCAAAGCTAAGCAGGGCCTGGTATGGTTTCAAGCTGGATGGGGAACTGCATGTTGAGATACCTGCTTTGCAGGGGGTTGGACTCAGGATCCCTTCCAACTCTACAATTCTATTATTCTATGGTTCTATGAACTTCCATGGTGTATATGGGACCATAACCTTTGCATAATGGTTGTATTTTGAAAGATGCGCTGCTGACACACTAATGTTACACACAGATGGGACAGCGCATGTAGAAAGTGAATTTAAACATAGAAAGGCACACATGGGAAGCTTGGCTGATTAAAGGTTTTCTACATAAGCAGAATCCTGTATGAATCGGGACTGATCTAGGTGCACATGAATTAGTTTTCTTTATCGAGCACATTCAGCTCAGCCAAAGGGGAAGATCCCATTAGATCACTGAGATTAAAGCAGTATGCAGGTTTATCACAACCTGCAGGAGCAAAGGAACTGATGAGACTAATGCATCTGCTGACTAACCATGTTTCTACAAAGGAGGTCTCTATACGAATGAATTAAAGGTGTGTAATGATTTGATGTAGGACCAAAAGGGGCATTGGCCCACAATATACAGAAAAAGAACCAAGTGCTCTCGCTTTCTTCTCAGCAGCAGGCACACATGTCTGGGCATGCTGAATGGCAAAGGGGGGGGAGCTAGGACAGGCATGGGGAGGGAGTTCAAGTTGTTGTCTAGCAAACTTGTGACTTGCTAGAGAAATATACTGATCTGGCTGTAAAGAGAGGTGGACTTCTAGCAGAAGTTTAAGATGCTTATTGACTCAACTCAGAATATGGAATGCCTTCTAAAGAAGGATCCACACAAGATTGTTGTTGTTGTTGTTTAGTCGTGTCCGACTCTTCGTGACCCCATGGACCATAGCACGCCAGGCACTCCTGTCTTGCACTGCCTCCCGCAGTTTGGTCAAACTCATGTTCGTAGCTTCGAGAACACTGTCCAACCATCTTGTCCTCTGTCGTCCCCTTCTCCTAGTGCCCTCAATCTTTCCCAACATCAGGGTCTTTTCCAAGGATTCTTCTCTTCTCATGAGGTGGCCAAAGTATTGGAGCCTCAGCTTCACGATCTGTCCTTCCAGTGAGCACTCAGGGCTGATTTCCTTCAGAATTGATAGGTTTGATCTTCTTGCAGTCCGTGGGACTCTCAAGAGTCTCCTCCAGCACCATAATTCAAAAGCATCAATTCTTCGGCGATCAGCCTTCTTTATGGTCCAGCTCTCACTTCCATACATCACTACTGGGAAAACCATAGCTTTAACTATACAGACCTTTGTCGGCAAGGTGATGTCTCTGCTTTTTAAGATGCTGTCTAGGTTTGTCATTGCTTTTCTCCCAAGAAGCAGGCGTCTTTTAATTTCGTGACTGCTGTCACCATCTGCAGTGATCAAGGAGCCCAAGAAAGTAAAATCTCTGGCTGCCTCCATTTCTTCCCCTTTTATTTGCCAGGAGGTGATGGGACCAGTGGCCATGATCTTGGTTTTTTTGATGTTGAGCTTCAGACCATATTTTGCGCTCTCCTCTGTCACCCTCATTAAAAGGTTCTTTAATTCCTCCTCACTTTCTGCCATCAAGGTTGTGTCATCTGCATATCTGAGGTTGTTGATATTTCTTCCGGCAATCTTAATTCCGGCTTGGGATTCATCTAGTCCAGCCTTTCGCATGATGAATTCTGCATATAAGTTAAATAAGCAGGGAGACAATATACAACCTTGTCGTACTCCTTTCCCAATTTTGAACCAATCAGTTGTTCCATATCCAGTTCTAACTGTAGCTTCTTGTCCCACATAGAGATTTCTCAGGAGACAGATGAGGTGATCAGGCACTCCCATTTCTTTAAGAACTTGCCATAGTTTGCTGTGGTCGACACAGTCAAAGGCTTTTGCATAGTCAATGAAGCAGAAGTAGACGTTTTTCTGGAACTCTCTAGCTTTCTCCATAATCCAGTGCATGTTTGCTATTTGGTCTCTGGTTCCTCTGCCCCTTCGAAATCCAGCTTGCACTTCTGGGAGTTCTCGGTCCACATACTGCCTGCCTTGTAGAATTTTAAGCATAACCTTGCTAGTGTGTGAAATGAGCGCAATTGTGCACAAGATTACAATACTCTCTTCTTCTTCTTCTTCTTCTTCTTCTTCTTCTTCTTCTTCTTCTTCTTCTTCTTCTTCTTCTTCCTCTTCTTCTGACCAGCCAGCTGGACTGAGAAGTCTAATCTGAAAAGACTTAATTTTCCTTTCACCAATTGTGTTTGCAGTGGATTTATTCTAAAACATTTCCTTTTGGCTTATTGCCAGCTACATCTCTGAGTTATCCATTGCTATTCTCTACATATTCTTATTGTTCCATCCAAATTAATTGCCAGAACACTTGGGATTCCCATTTAAAATTCATTGCATTTTAATTTTCTTCTACTCGGAAACGTTTGTTGACATCTATTCCATGAATAACACCAAATTCTGAACCAAAATGGGAAGAAAGAGATAAGGGCCTTCCTTGCTCAAATCTGAGAAAGCCCAGTTCCATCGGAGGGGCAAAAGAAGATGAGAAAAAGCATTTTGTGTTTAATAATGTTACATGCATGTTTTTCGCATGAGTATTTATAAAGATGAAGGAAGAGGAAAGAACACACATTCTCTTGCTCTGAGGAGGAGAGTTCCAACTTTTAGCCCTCCAAATGTTGATAAACTACAAGTCCCATCATCCTGGACCATCGGTCTTGATGGCTAATAGAAACCACTGAGAACAACATGCATAGGATCAGGCCCCCACCCACTTCTTGTGGACATTTTCAAAGACAATCTTTTGTTTTCAGCCAGCAAACATCTTAGTTGGGATCAGGGCAGTGTCCTACAGTACCTGCATTATCTCACAGACATAACAGTGCTATATATGTTGTGTGCGGTCATAATTTGGATGTATATTGCTTGGTAGTGTTTTATTATAGTGTTTGTGGGGGGCTCTAAGCAATAAAAATTAGTTTTAAAAACAGACAAACAAACAAACAAACTACTTCCGAAGGAAAATGATAGAATGCAGTTTTATAATAGGGCTTCCAGGCCTATGTGACTGTCCATACAAAGTCTTAAAAGCTGATCCCAAAAATCAGGTCCTATTTGTGTGTGTGTGTTAGGAAGATAGCTGCTTCCTTTGCCCAATACAGCTCTGTCGTAAAGTATGGCTGCGCTTTAGATGCTGCCAATGACCTTTGGCTATTGAGCCAATCTTCCAGTGCACTGAAAACAAGTCTTCCTTAGTTCAATAGGCTGTATGGCAAAAGGCTGGAACTAGTGATGTCAATGAAATCTTAGGGGAGTTTATGGCAATGGGGACTGCACTTTATGCCTGGAATTTATACGTTCAGTTCCTTCCCAAAAATAAAAGCAAGATGTCTTGCAATTGCAGTAACAAGTAAAGGTTGGCATGACATCAGACACTTTTGTGAATGCAATAATAAATTGCTGATAACATCACATATATCCAAAATGGCCTTTCTCTTTTCTTTTCTTTTCTTTTCTTTCTTTTTTTTTTTTAAAATGAAATAGTATAGTCATTGTTTAAACAAACCACTGACTTGGCTGCCCCTGATTTATATTGTTCTACATTACAGAGAAACGGACAGAATGTCACATAAACACATTCATCAAATGTACAGACCTTAGTATGACTCATGCTAAATAATGGACCAACGTATGTTTTTTAAAAGCCCTCAATATCAGAAATCTCTGAAAGTCTCTTGTGATTCTCAGCATTTTTACTCATGAGATTTTTATTTTATTTTTACTTTAGCCTGTTAGCCAATGCTCCAATAGAATCTCTAATATAGAATCTCCTTTCCCCTTGTTAGGACCAGCCCAAGACATTTTGCTGCCCGAGGCAAAGATGGCTCCTCTCGCATTGCATGTACAAAAGCTGACCAGACCACTAATTCAATCTTAGGTCAACTGTCATGGGGCAGTGTCTTCCACTGCACCTGTGGGCAGCAGGTTGGCTTAGGGGGCACAGGGCAGATCAGAAGGCATACACAGCTCTATTATCCAAAATCTTGCTCTCCCCTCCATCCCTCAGGAGATGCCTCCCTTCTGCCTAACAGTAGGGCTGTTCCCGCCCCTTGTCAAACCCACTTTCTGAAATTAACTTCCAAGGTAAATCCATCCAAACACCTCCTCCCTGGTTTGTTTTTCTCAGCTGATAAAAACATTTCTATGCTGGAATGCTTTTTCCACTGTCAAAATGATGTGGGCTGCTGATTGACTGGCAACTAGCTGTTGAGTTTTGGTTTGGGGCAAACACTTAGATGCCATTATGTTGTACCAAATACCTTTGGGAAGAGAAGGTAGCTCTAAATAAATAAGACAACCCTCTAAAAATCTAATTTGCAAGAGGATCTTACAAAATCATTCTTAATTATCTGGCCAGACTATGGTTTTAATGTTTACATACCTACCCACATGGAGTAATTTGTGCTCAGGCATTAGTCTCTTATTTCTACGAGTTAGTGACACAGGACTGAAAAGGGCTTATTTCACATGTTATGAAGTGAGATGCTTTTTCATGGGGGATAGGATCAATGTGTAGGTCGTTTGATGGGGAAGTATGTACTTTTTCTACATGCCTGTATACACATACTGTGGTGATTCACCTAAGGAATAGATAATTGGAAGCCCTTGTCCCAAAGCTGGTTCTCTAAGATGAACTCGCTGAATCCACTGCTGTCAATTCAGAGGGATGAGATATCAGTGGAAGATGCAATGGCTATGGCAACAAGATTTGGAGGACAGCAGTGTTCGAAACGCCCGTTGTTCTTGGTGCATTTTGCAACAGGGAATGTCATTTGTGTGAGCAGTTTCTAAGCTCTGGGCGCTGTACTGAGCCTAAGATTTCAGATTAAAACTACAGAGTGGAAGGAAAGGAGGATCTTTTTCTGCCTCCCTACCTCCAGCTACTCTCTGAAGACTGGAGAAGAGACCCTCTTAAGAATATTAGGGGTTGGGGCAAGGGAAGGACTAGGCCATGTGAAAAATGAACATAGTATTTTAGCTGCAGTTTTGTATATTCTTGTTATAAAAAAAGTGCACCTAGACATTCCATTGTTGCACCCATAACCTCGGTTTAAGATGTCATTTAGCTCCTAGCTTTCTTATCTCAGTTTCTATCACTGGAGGAGAGGGGAACTGGTGTCCCTTCCTCTTTCCCCTCCTCTGTGCATGACCACTAGAGAGTTATGAATGGATTGCATGCAAAGTGCTTACACTGAGAAGCTAAAGCAAAGACTGGAGAGCCATTTGTCAGGGATTCTGCAGTCGAATCCTGCACTGCAGATCCTGCACTATGCAGGAAGATGAATTGGGCCAGATGACCTCCACAGTTCCTTTCAATTCTACAAGTCTACAGAAGTCTGGCAAAAATGAAATGTTTAAATCTGCAAAACGGTTGATGGAGCCCTGTTTAAATGATGCACACCAGTGGTGAAACAAATAGTTTTGGGATTGCATGGTGTTCTTTCACAATTTGCAAAGCATCAAATCATGCGACTGGTGGCTGTGAAATGCTGACCACTCCATATCTACATGGGCAATGTAGATCTGCTTTTGAGAACTGCTTCCTCTCTCTCTATGAGAACCATGGTCAGTTAATCATCTGTCCTATAGTCTCATTGCTGCTTCAGGCAATGGTTTAACAACAATCTCAGCCTCTCAATCCTTGCCTTTATTGCACCTGATTCCACTGTCACTCCAATTCATTGCCTGTTCAGCAACTCACTTTATTTGTCAGAGGACGAAGCTCATCTATGCAGACTGCCAGGGGAGCCAATCTAGCAATTTGTGGGTAAAGAATGCAGAAATGCACAGCCATGTAGCTCCTTCTTCCCCAGGAGGTTCCTCTTTTACAACTCTTAGCCATTTTCTTATTAACTGGGGCTCTCTCGCCCCCTTGTTAGCACCACTCACCTCTCTTCAGCACCCTATCTTCGTTGGATTTACTTCCCGGGTCAAATCTGTCGCTGCTAATGTTCCCTTTTGACTCGTTTTCAATAGATGGTACCATAGATCCAGACTCCCAAATGCATTTACTGTTGGCTTACTGTATTACTTTCCTAGCATTTGCTTGTCACCTTGGTATGGTCACTAAAAGCAATGTGGACCTCTATTCAAGTAAATTCTGATTAGGACTATGTGTTGGTTTCTCGGGCTATGGGTTCTCGATCACAACTTTCTTCGTTTTAAGTTCTGCAGCAACTATATCTGGGCTGAGGTTATGAACTTGTTATGGCTGAACTTGACAGGAGTGCCATTCAAAAGAGATAGCAATCCCCCTTCCTTTTGTTTCTGATGAAGAACCCTGCTTGAATTAGGGGAAAACTTCCATCTAGTTCAGAATCCTATAGAAATGGCAACCACCCAGAAAATCCTGGGAAATTTACAAGCAAGGTGTGATGGTAACAGCCCCCCCCCCTTTCGATTCCATTTGGAATCAGATGCTCAGAGGAACACTTCATCCAAACACAATGGGTCCATTTATCTGTCATCATGGGTACTTGCTATTGACAAATTTATCCCCATCCCACAGTTCTGTAATCTTTTTACCTGAAACCATCCAGGGATGTGTACGCAGAGGAGAGGAAGTCTCATTATATGTATCCAACCACTTGTGTTGGATACAAATCCAAGCCTTGTTTGTCACGGTCACACTACAATGTGACAGAATACTTAGAACTGGTTTATTTAAAAGATACATATGTTACTAACTTGCCCTTCTAAGGGCATGTCTTCACCAAGCACTGGCACTGAATGATGTCCCGTTATTTCATGTTAAGCGTGCATTAGAAGACAAAAGACAGCATGAAAACATATCACCCACTTAATAAGAAGACAACAGGGGCTTTGATGTTTAATTGCATCCAACTAGCTTGTCTTGGTCTTTTGCTGAATGCAAAAGAATGTTTTCCAAATACATCTGAAGATGATCGTGTTGTCTGCAAAAGTTTTCTCCTAATACAAAGCATCATGTCCACGTTTAGTTTGTTCTGGGCGATAAGGTCTGGAACACATATTGCACATCAAAGGCCTTCTTTCATCTAAACTATCTCAGATTTGACGCAGAAGACCTTGGTGGAATAAACAGCACAATGGGGTTGCTTTGCTGGGCAGGCTTCTGTGGCATCATCAGAATGTGATGTGAGGTATGTATTGGCCAAAGCATCTCATCCTACCGAGACTTGATGCCACATCTCTAGGAAACCTGTGTTCAAGAAGTACACATCTAAAATGTAACTAAGCTGGATTCCTGAATTTTACTTCACTTGCATAGTACTCTGCAGGTGGATAAAAACGTATTTATAACTTTACATAACTCCAGCAAGCCCAAGAGTTCTGTCTCATATACTTCAGTGCCAATCCTTATATGGCCAAAACAGTGCCATCCATGGACAAGAAAGAGGCATCAACAGGCTTCAGGGAATCCAAAGCTTTCAAGAGGCATAAACTGGAGAAGAGGGATGGAAATGAGGATCCTGGAACTCTGGATCAGGAGCAATCTACACTGCCACATGTTGTTGCGGCTCCCCTTCTTATATAACCTAGTAATTCTAGATGACTTCTCACCTACAGCATTCGCTATAAATTGACACCTCAAAACTCAGAATAATGGGAACCATCCACTACAGAAAAAAACTACCACTGGTCTTGGGAAAAATCAGTAAAACATGGAGCAAGATACTAACCAGAAATCCATAGGTACATGCAGTGCTTTTTTCAGGGGGTACTCAAGGGTATATGGTACCAGCACCTCTTCTTTGTTGTTAAAAAGTGTGGCACTTACTGTAACAACTTCATGGTGAGTACCAGCACCTATTTTTCTAGGGGGGGGGGGAAGCACTGGGTACATGTATGGTCTCACAGAGGGAGGGAGGGAAAGATGTTAGATATTACTTTATGAAGCTGGGGGTTGCTCACAGTTTTGGCTCCTATTCTGGGACACAGTAATAGGCCCAAAATAATGCAGGGAGCATCATGGCTTAGTGTGGTTTTCAACACTGGCCTCTCTGGTCCTAGTCCAGCACTCTAAGCATAGTTTGACACTGGCTGGTCTTTGCACAGTACTTTGGTGTATTATTCTGCAGAGAGGAGGAGGAGGAGGAGGAGGAGGAGGAGGAGGAGGAGGAGGAGGAGGAGGAGGAGGAGGAGTTGGAGTTTGGACTTGATATCCTGCCTTTCACTCCCCTTAAGGAGTCTCAAAGCGGCTAACATTCTCCTTTCCCTTCCTCCCCCACAACAAACACTCTGTGAGGTGAGTGAGGCTGAAAGACTTCAGAGAAGTGTGACTAGCGCAAGGTCACCCAGCAGCTGCGTGTGGAGGAGCAGGGAAGTGAACCCAGTTCACCAGATTACGAGTCCACCACTCTTAACCACTACACCACACTGGTGTGCATTATTTAAACAGAACAGAGAGGAAGAGTGAGGCAGAAGCCTGAGAGAGCCAGGGGTGTGTTTCTGTTTCAAATACGTGAGGGGATCTCTACGACAAGTAGAGAATGGTGTGTGTCATTGAACCGTAGGCTAAGTGCAGAACACCACAGCACTGTTTACATTTGGACACTGCGAGGGAGAGCTCAAACACTTCGAAACAACAGCAAGAATTTCATGACGGATATGGAGCAGCCAATGTCCAGCCCGTGTGCCAAAACTGGAACAAACATCCCCTCCACCCACACCAGAAGTAACAGCCAGGACTTTGGCTGGCTAAGGCAGAACAGGAAACTGAAATGAAAAACCCAAAACCTGATTGCTGGTTTAATTTTCCTGGCAGAAGCTGCTTTTAAGTTATAAGCGGAAGAGGTTTCAGTGTTAAGCCTCCCCCATAAGGGCGTCTTCTGTGTGGATGGGAGGGTAAAATACAGCAGAAGTGTTTGGGTTGTTTTTTTTCATGATCACAGTCTCAACAGAAACTTATCACAAAGGCCCCAGATAATCACAGTATTTGACTTTCCCTGGTAGCCATCTATAATGAGCTCTGTACATTTCCCCCTTAATTAATAATCTTCTAATACTATTTCCTGAGGTAGTTAGGAAAGGTAATGACATTCCAGGGGGGGGGGTGCTATTCCAATGAGACTGCAGGAGAAAGGCTAGTCTTAATTAAATCTTGTTTCAGAAGCTGCCAGTTCTTCATCACAAAAACACTGTGTGTGGATGTCAGTCCCTAGACAGCTGTTTCCTCCATCTAAGGCTGCAGGGGAGGGGAGAGGAGGGATGTCTCATTAAACAGAGAAATTGACATTTAAGACTCCAGGGAAAGCCAAGAAAGCTGCAAGAACCCTTTCAAAGGAGAACATGAGCAAAAATGCAGAAATATGTTACAAGCAGTTGTGAAATGACAGGGTGCCATTCAAGGGTCAGAGTGCTGAGAAGTGTTGTTTACATGAGCAAATGATATACGCTCTGTCAGAATGGCCTACTTTTGGTGACCACGGCAATTAAGTGATGCCAATGGCACTGGAAATCATTGCAATATGCTGATATTTTTGTCCTTCCATGCAGAAATGTAGGGCATCGTCCAGAAGGCTAAGATTAAGGTCATATCAGCGCTGGGAGACAGAGATTAAAATGAAAGTTGGAGACACAACTATTTTGTTTTTGTCATTTAATGTTCATCGGCACTCGGCATTTCCTATCGGCCTTAACAAAAGAAAGTCAATAACAGATACAAGGCCAAAGAGAATGTTCTTAGATAACATTATTATTTGCCTGCATGGTGACGTTAATGCTGCTTTTGTTTCTTGTTTATGTTTCTTGTTTTATATTCATATTTTTGATGGTTTTATAACTTTTATTCCATTATTTCAATATTGCAAAGCCACCTTGTGAACTTTTTGCAGAATTGAAAGGCTGGAGAACTTCACCCAGTGGCGGCCGAGCTCGTATTCTAGCTTCCCCCTACTCCAGTCTTTTCTCTAGACATTTAGGATTTTCTTCCAACACCCTGCCCCCTACGGCTCTTATTGAACCCCACCCCACCCCCCCAGCCCAATAGCAAAATGTTTGCCTTTATGAGAGAATCATTACAGCCACCATTCTGAAATTTGGCAAGCTTCATCCCCTCAGAGCTCACAATGCCTGCAAATTGTATGCCATTCTGGCAACAACAACAAAAATCAAAGTGTTATAGGCTTGTCTTTGGTTTTTTGTTTTTTGTTTTTTTTTTGTGGTTTTTTTAAATCAGAGTTGAAAGGTGCCCTAAATGAAAAGCCCTAGATTTATTTGCCCACAATCTGGCAGGCTTAATCCACTCTGGAGGGGCTTCTGTGCCTGTAAATTTCATTCATTTTGGCCAAAAGTGGGGAACAATGCATTTTTAGAATTCCCATTTCAGGGAATGGGGCACCCATTTTGTACAGGGTAGGCTTGGAATCAAGAGCACAAATTGAAGCAGAAAGAACAGAGTGTGACTCAAAAACAGATCAGATTGTTTGGGGCGGGAAAAATGTCTATATACAGATACAAAGTGAGTCTTAGGACCTGTTCGCTCCCCTTATCAAGTGCACATTCATTACCCTGGTCCTTTCCCTACAATGATAATTTCCAAAAAAGTGTCACCCCATCCATGAGAATATTCCAAATACATATCTGGGGAAATTGCAAAAAGCTTTAAGTTAGATTTCAGGTTGTCAGGTATGAGAATCATAATACAAAACATTTAAGTTGTGCTTTGCTGGACATGCCAAATTGTAAACCAGCTGAACACAGATGCCGTCAAATATTTTGCTTGTAAAATTCTGCGGGTAATTAGATTCAAGGAAATAGATTGCTAATTCAATAAATGTACGTGTTTAACATGCAAGGGTTTGTGTAAGTGGTGTCTTTTTGCTGATGAAATACTATTTGATTGCCAGAGCAATTGCCCCAGGAGCTTTTTCCTCCCCAAGCCAGCCCTGCACCACTTTGCCAGGCTGGGATCTGATTAGATCCCAGCCCCGCAAAACAGCTCAGGGAGGGCGGCATGAGAAGGACCGCCATGCATCCTTCAAACACAACCTCTCCCCTGAGGGGCTTGGATTGAATGGCACATGACTGCCGAATCCTTCTCACGTTGTCCTCCCTAGAGATCAACCTCAGAAAGCCTGATAAAACATCTTATGTTCAAGATTGCTGTTTTATTTCTGTATGAGAATGAGTTTACAAAAAAAGGAAGGAAGGAAGGAAGGAAGGAAGGAAGGAAGGAAGGAAGGAAGGAAGGAAGGAAGGAAGGAAGGAAGGAAGGAAGGAAGTTGATTACATACAAAAGATCCTATATTTAAAAGACAGGAGGGAAACAAGTCTGCCACAAAACACACAGATGATCATCATGGGACTGATACATGCCAGTAATAGTTTTTTTTAAAATGTATGTTGCCGTTTACAGAGACCAGAACAGTTTACAGACCAGAACACTGCTAAAGAGGTCTTTCTCTTCAACTTAAAAGGTTTAACAGGGTTGGTTATGAATAGAAATAGGAAGGGTGTTCCACCTAGAGAGGAACAGAGTCACGGAAAGCTTTCTTCCAGAGGTTCAGGGCGTGGAGCTTCTTGTGCGAGTGAGAAAGACAAACAACATTTGCCACTTGCTACGGTGTAAGATTATCTCAGCAAATGTCCCAGGACAGACAACGTCAAGAGAGAATGTTCCCACTGGGCAGAGGGAGCTATAATCACTTAGTCCAAGGTTTTAAAATCATTTCTCTGGCAAAGACATCAAAACAACTACGGCTGGAAGAATCTGTCAATTTCAGCTCTCATTTTTTTTCAGTTTTAAGTTTGTTACATTTCCACATCAGTTTGCGATTGTTTCCCCCAATTCTGCAAGCCTGATATAAAAGAAGAGAGAGTCCTCAAAAAAAAAAGTGTCAGCATTTTAGTGTGCTTTTCTCCCAATACACCCATTTTGTAATGAGACACAACACAATGAAAGTTAAGGTGTTTTCTCATTAAATACATGAATTTAGTGTATTTCTGTGGTTCACCCTTCTTGTTGTGCTGTAGCGTTCCTGCTATGGAGGGCCCAACCAGCGCCAGATTTAGGGCAGTGTTGGTGGGAAATTGAGAAGATCCATTTGGGGACACCAAATTTTGGCCTTGCCCAGGGCGTCATGTTACCAAAGATTACCCAAGTCCATCCCTGGCCCACCAGCCCTCCCAAAATCAAGTGTCTCTGCCTCTTACATACCCCTCAACTATCGTAGTAAAACTATGTTGTGTCCCATTTTTATTTTCGTATGAGAGCATGGTGCCCATTTTGGGTGCCACAGTCTCGCCTCCCAAAAAGCGTGTCTTTCAGGACCACGATCTCATGCAGATCACATGACTTGTGCAGGAATGCCTCTCTGGAAGATGCATGCCGCAGTTGTTCGCCTCAACGTGTTGGAGGGTATGTTGCAAAGACTCCTCTCCTCCCTCTGGTTCAGTACCATCATAAGATGGTCTTGGAGCTCAGGCAACAGGCTTCCTGTTTCTTGAGGCCTGAGACCTCCTTGCAACGGTGGTGAGGAAAAGGCTCCAGCATGGTCAATGGTCAGCAAGGATGGTCCTCAGATTGTCCACCATTGCTTAAGACAGCTGCTCACCTTTGCCTTCTCCGTCACTTTAAATGCAGTCCCATTTCCAACCCGTGTGGACCTCAGTTTTTCCTCCAAGGATCTCACAAGGCAGTGAATGTGGTCCACTACCTCACTGATCCATCATCTCAAGAGTCCTGGAAAGTTAGACTGAGAGAAAGTGAATGGGCCACTAGTGAGCTTCCCGGATGACAATGTAGTCCTAACCATGTCTACTCAGGAGTCAGCCCTGCTGAATTCAATGGGGTTGGGCCACAAGGCAACTGATGACTGTACGCCACTAGAAATAAAATAAATAATAATCAAAGCACCCACCCACAGAAGAGACTGTGTATCACTCCATCTCTCCTTGACTCACTGCCCTGCCCTTGCATTCTACTTGGAGAAGGTGTGGAGATGCAGAAGGATCTACCCTCAGAGGAGGCTCACTGTGCTATTTCTACACGAGTCTACATGCTTTGGGCTTCCTTTCTCCCACTCATGCCACGAGGCTTTCTCAGAACAGAGGTGCATGGAGAAACACGGTGGCTGGGCCCTGGTGTGCGTTTCTTGTACGCCGCCTTGGAAGGGTTTATATCCTGAAAGGCAGGATATGAATTCTTGCAATAAATAAATAAATAAAACCATGCCTCCAATTTCCATTCAAAAAAGAAAGGGATTTCGTCTTTTGATCAGCTCTTTAAAATTAAACACGTAAAAATAAAATACAACAATAATAATGTTTTATATCAGGCTGGCAGAATTGGGGGAAACAGTTTTAGAAGATATTAAAAGCTGTGGGTGGTGGGATATCAGGTGCGATTCTGATGTACTGTTACCAGTCTGTGCAGTTATTTAAAGTTGCCTTTAGGATCAAAATATCCATATTCATGTCCAGCTGCTGGTGTTGCCATGAAAATCCCCTATGGGGTGTTTTTAAATAATAATAAAAATGATGATCTAGTATTCAAGATCCCCACCCACTTCCTAATACAGTTGTTTCGATATTTGCTCTGGTAATGCATCATGAAAGCAGACTCCTATGGTAAAAATAATCCATTACGAAATAGAACTGAATACATAAAGCATGCAGTGAGGGGTGGACCCCCCCCCCCCCAAAGAATGCAATCAGCCTGCCAGATCAAATTGACTACAAATGTTGCATTCATAAGTCAACATCCGTTGGGTCAAAAGAAACGTTTGCCCAGTATCTGCTACAGAGAAACAAAGATTGGAAACAGTTTTCAGTAGATCCCCAATTTGGACAACAGGCTTGGTAAAAATAGCTGTAAAGGAAACTATTTTAATTGTCACAAATCTCACAAACTCTCTTCCAGGAATCTTACAGAGACCGTGGCTGTTGAAGTTTCTGAGCTATCTGTATGCGATGTCTTGGTTATGGCACCATCATAGACAAAATGGGCTTAAGGCCAGACAAAACGACAGCTGGCCCATTTTTTCCCTTTTGCCATGCAAAAGTAAATGGTGGGAAAAGAAGGTACAGTGTTGATTGAAGGGGGGAAAGTCCACCTAGCAACAAGTGAGGAAAATATTGAAGGAATTTATGCAGCAGGACTCATTTGAAAAACAGAAATTATTCTTAGTCTGCAATGATATCTATGCAAACTAATCTGAGCATACACAAAACAAAGTTTGTGCTCAGTCTATGTTTCCTCGTGTATACTTGACAGTAAAACAGATTCTCCTCCCTTCTAAATATGGGTGAGGACTGAAATACCCCTTCTTTAGCACCTGGCAGAGTGGCATGATGTTTGCAGAGGTAGAATGTGCCCTGATTGGCTGGGTAGTTCTAAGTGAGTTCTTTCCTCTGCATGTTTGGTTCAGTGCCTCACTGCTATGTGCAAGGCCTGACGTAAGAAAGGCTTTGCTCCTTTCTCCTCAAATTATACACCAGGGGTTTTTGTTTCTTTGTTTCTGCAGTCAAGTGTTATCAAATTTATTTTCTCTCTGGACCCTGTCTGGATTATTTAAAAGACTTTGCTAACACTTACAGCCATACTTGGTTTAAAAGAAAGGCAAATAACATAAAAATGGGGAAAGAAAAGATGTTGACTTGTTCACTGAATATTTATAATTATCCAAAAGAAGGGCCAAGCAGATAGTCTGTGATTTAGCACCCCTATACAATTCACTTGCTATATAATCAACTATGGAGTCAAATTTTGCAAGCAACATGTAGCAATTGGAACACCTTATAAAACTGAGCAATTTATTCACATACTCCCTTTTAGAGAGGCAATACCAAACCATATTAATTCCTCTGGTTTTTAGGTCTTTTAACAGCTGGGTGTTGTTGTTTTTTAATTTCTATTTTTATTAAAGATTTTCTTGATTTACATAGATATATGCAATGTCTCTCAACAGCTAGGTGTTGTTGTTGTTGGTTTTGTTTTTTTGTTTTTTAAAGAAAAAGACTGGCTAGGTCTGAAACTATTCTGCTACTTAACTTGGCAGAGCCAGAGACCCTAAGGGTGGATAAAGCAGGAGTCTTCAAATGCTTAAAAAGTTCTTTTGTAAGATAAAATACCAGCTGTTCAGTATGAGCAAGGATGGATAGGCCAAAAGCTTGGGCATCAGGTTACAGGGAGGACAAGTGTGGGCAATTATTTAGAAATTCTTGGTGCGTGATTTTGCAACAGGACTTTGACCTAGGTAAAAAAAAAAAGTAAAACTGATTGCTGGAAAACAATCATTTCTACTTCATTTTATTTATTTTGGGTATCCGACTAAGTCATACTCATGGTAGACTAAGTCATACTCATACAGTATCTGTATGATATACTGTGTTCTAGCTTATAGAGTTCAATTTTAAATTATCTATATTTACCAGTATATGCTTTTATTATTGCATATGTCTGTATTTCTGGTTTGTGACCATAATAAATCAATTCATTCATTCATGGTAGACCCATTGCTTATTGACTTCAGCTGATCTGCTCTGTGTTGGATACCACTTTTAAAGTCTCTTTGGGCTTCCTTTCCAAGTAAGGTCCTCTCTATTATTATTATTATTATTATACCCCGCCCATCTGGCTGGATTTCCCCAGCCACTCTGGGCGGCTCCCAACAGAGGACTAAAAACAGAATAAAACATGAAACATTAAAAATCTTCCCTATACAGGGCTGCCTTCAGATGTCTTCTAAAGGTTATATAGTTACTTATCACCTTGGCTTGGGGATCGCATAACTCCATACCCTCCAACATTTCTCCAATGAAAATAGGGACATCCTAAGGAAAAGTGGGACATTCAGGGATCAAATCAGAAACCAGGATGGCTTCTGTAAATCCGGGACTGTCCCTAGAAAATAGGGGCACTTGGATGGTCTGGCATAGCTTCATGCACATTTTTCAAAACAGAAAAGGCATATACTGATTCCCATGTTCATCTATATTTGAAGCGATTGTGAAGTTACAGTTACATGATACCAAAGGGGCAGAACAATTTCAAACCAACTCAGATTACACTTTGAAGAGATTTGTCAGTCTTTTTGCAACGAGCAGATATTATTTTTCATCATTCTACCTGTTTTGCAAGTTTTGTGTGTATTTTTAGAATGCTTGCCCTTTTAACTTGGAAGATAAAGAACATGCTCAATGTTCTCAGCCGTATAAAATCACATTCAGCTTCACAGTTGTTGGGGGGGGGGAGCTCAGCTCTACTTTCAGAGTGTGGAAACTCTCCTATAATGAAAGGGGGAACATTAATTTTCTATGTATATAAAAGATCAGGTTCTTAATCATTCTGAATGAACTCTTTCTTCTTTTCTTTTCTAAACACTTTAAATTTATATCCTGCCCTTCAGTGTATGCTAAAAACTCCCAGGTCACCTTACGAAAGACAACTATGAGTAGGTTATGGTCCCATATACACAATGGAACTTCATAAAACCATAGAGTTGGAAGGAACTTCTGAGGGTCATCCATAGCCAAACCCCCTGCAATGCAGGAATCTCAACACATGCTTTCCCCATCCAATTTGAAACCATAGCAGACCCTGCTTAGCTTTGCAAATGTGCTGGTGGCTTTTCTTTTTAATTGTTGCACCACTGAGGGACTTCAAAACATTAGGGTCCATATATACAGTATTGCTAATGTCAGATGAGTGCCAGTGATTCTTGCACCAGATTTCAAATTGTCAGCTGAAAGCATTCCCATTTTGGTGAGCTAGAGAACCATTTTCCGTGACAGACTGAGCTCCCGTTGCTCTGTCCGAGCTTCTGCCAACCTAGCAGTTCAAAAGCACACCAGTGCAAGTAGATAAATAGGTACCACTGCAGTGGGAAGGTAAACGGCATTTCCATGCGCTCTGGTTTCCATCACGGTGTCCCGTTGCACCAGAAGCGGTTTAGTCATGCTGGCCACATGACACGGAAAGCTGTCTGTGGACAAACACCGGCTCCCTTGGCCTGAAAAGTGAGATGAGTGCTGCACCCCATCGTCGCCTTTGACTGGACATCCAGGAGTCCTTTAGCTTTTACCTTTTTTCTTTAATGCTGCCTCTGCAGAGGCCAAGGCATGACTGTGGCAGTACTTTCCTGATTCTCTTCTCACTTACCCCAACCCAAAATTCCTCACCACAGGGAGACGGGGTAGCAGCCAAGGTAGGGGGTGGTTCTATTAGCACTCTACTGCCGAATGTAAGCATGCACTGGCCACTGACATAAGTGCCCCACATACACACAGCTGGTACATACATTGTACTCAACTGTACAATGCCATAAGGACCTGCTATATAATTCTATCACTAGATTATGAAATGTTTTTAAAGCCTACATTTGAGTTTAAGTTTAAATTTAAACTCACTGGACAGGTCAGTTGGTTAGAGCATAGTGCTGAGAATGCCAAGGTTGCGGGTTCAATTCCCCATACAGCACAGCTGCCTATTCCAGCATTGCAAGGGGGTTGGACGAGATGATCTTCAGCATCCTTTCCAACTTAATTCCATGATTCTAAATTACCACACACAGAGACAACATTGTCGGATGCCAGCATTCAAAGCTTCATTAACCATGGAGCCCAGAATTTGGGATCCCCTCCAAACCGCTGCCAAAGTTTTGCAGGGTTTTGCAGCAAAAAAACCCCAAAAAACTGTGTTTTGCAACACATGCCCCCCAACTGAGTATCCAAAATTTCAGGGTTCATGGTTAATTAAGCTAACATCTGGTACTGTATAGTCTAGCACAGGCATCCCCAAACTTCAGCCCTCCAGATGTTTTGGACTACAGTTCCCATCTTCCCCAACCACTGGTCCTGTTAGCTAGGGATCATGGGAGTTGTAGTCCAAAACATCTGGAGGGCTGCAGTTTGGGGGTTCCTGGTCTAGCAGATAGGAATGTTGAAGAAAGGTTTGAACCCAGCAAGAGAGAGCTCTGTTATGATTTAGGTTGTGATCTAGGTGACCTCAGGCCAACTTATTCTTCCCAGCCTCGAGCCCTCATCTGTATTATGGGTACAAGTTATAAAGTCTTCCCTTTACAGGGGCAGCTGTACAGGTTACAAAGGAAAAGCTTTAAATGCTACAAAACTGCTAATTATTCTTATGACGGCATCTCAATGAGGGGTATGGCTTATAGATGTCAGGGATTTACATTTCACCTCTTTAAAAATAACTACTACCATTGCGCATTAAAGAACGCCAGCAAATATGATTTGCTTGGGGGGGTTGGGCAGTTAACGGTTAATCTATGGCATGCCAAGTGTGCATATGATTACGACAAAGAATTGGCAGCTGCAGAAGGAAAAGGGCTTGTGTTCTGCCGTTCAAACTTGTCAGTCAACTCATGCCAGCATTCTGGATGTCTGCCTCCCTAGCACACCCTTATTACATGTGTCTGTCTGAGCCGACTTGCTCATCTGTTCAGAGAGACACCACATAAGTCGGGAATTCTCCCTCCTCTGTGGGAATTAGATCATAACCCTTCAGAAGCATTTGCCTCGTCGTCGCCCTCCTCCTCCTCTTCCTTACGGGGAACCTCTGTGCCTATGTAGTGTTTCTTTGTAGGTTTCAAAACCTGTGTGCTTGTTTTGATTTCTAGAATGGAAGAAGCTGAACTGCTGAAGGAAAGATTTCAGGCCATAACTGTAAGTGATTCTTCTATATATAAATCTGTGTGTCCATGTTTGTGTGTCTGTGTTGTAATGTATATTTTAGAAAATCACTATCCAAACTGCTTAGATGTTACTAGGTGGTTGGAAGGTCTCCCTGTTCTGTATGAAATCCTTCGTTTCTGTCCTTATTTTGTTCCGTTTTGTAGACTACAAACTTTGGGCAGTCAGCAGAATTCGGCGTATGACTTGCATTTATGGCAGGAACATAAATTTGACCATTAGGTCCCAGGCGCTGAATGCCAGAGATGTAGGAGTCAGGCAATGTTTTATATCAGGCATACGTGATGCTGTCATTAAGACCAAGTGAGTGTGCATCTGTGCATTAATTTGAAGGACACCAGGTCAGAAAGCTATGAATGAACTGGAACTAGGAAATTCCATAGCTTAAAAAGAAAAGAAGTACCCTGGGCAATTAATCTTCTGCTTAATTAAATGAGTATTTGTTGGTAGTTCATGGGAACACCAACATTCTCTCTCTCTGTGTGTGTGTGTGTGTGTTTATTTTTAAAGGAGTATGATATGGGAATTTCAATTCAGTTCACACTATGGTGGAGATATTTTATTCATAAAGAACCCAGTGCTTGCAGAAAGTTGTCTCAGAACTGTGTTTTTCTTAAGAGGAAGAACAACAACTAATAGCATTGACGTCTAGCTCCCTATTGATCTGATCTAACCCTCATGCTCTCATCTCATGACAGGTTTGGGCCGGTAGATTAGCTCACTGGCTATTCTTTAAAGGCAGAGCCGTGATTGGCTGTGGGTGGCATCATAGCACAATAATGATCATGTTCCTTCAGAGCTCTACCAAAGCTAGACGCAACATGCTTTGAAAAAAAGTTATTTCTGACATCGTTGTTTCATGCATGTTCCCATTGCTCCCAGTGCTTCCCTTGCTTATACAACTAAAGAGCTGACAATTAAAGAACGGAATAAGTAAATTAAGCTGTTCTTTAACTTTCAGGAGCTATTTATTTCTCAACCCTTGGTTCAAACTCTTATTTTGTTTCTCCGCAAATAGCAAGACTTCCCACTGGTGAACTGGCATCCCTATCAAACGACTCCATAGTCAGGCTTGCAAATGCAGCCGCTGGCAGCGTACCCATTACCAGCTTACAACACAACTTGGTCATTCTCTTTCTCAATTCAGATCAAAGCTGGTTTGGGGCGAAAATGCATCAAAACACAGTATTTCATAGGAAATGTCAGGATAGTTAAAGGATAGTGGCTAATGTCATGCATCCACTGCTTCCCAACCCAGCTGTGAAAAGGCACTGGATGCGGGCGACTCACTTTGTAGCCCATGAATAAAGAGATCTGCTGCGGAGATATTTTCTTCCTCTTTTTTTTAAGATGGAAGAGAGTCAAGCCTTCCCCATTCCCCTTTTCAGACCACAAGTGACTTAATTCTCGGTGCGCAAATATTTGCAGGCTAGTAACTTTTATGGGCTTGTTTGCAAGGTTGTTCACAAGGAACATAGAGGATTACCTCCCGCATCCATAGGAATGTAAAGGAGAAATGTTGCTTCCTGCTTTGAGCCTATAGCAGTAGTACAACACTAGACAGCTCAGTTGGTCAAGCGCTGTTGATAAAGTGCCATCAATACGCATGGCTGCTTGACACGATACAAGAGGACAGGTCCCTGCCTTAGAGAGCTTGCAGTCCAAAATTCAATATGGAGGAGACAATAGGGGAAAGTATAAGAAAGGGAGGCAGGGTTATACCAAGGGAGAGTGCATGTTTGTTTCCATAACATGTGTTTAGACTTGGTTACAATAGGATGTGGGTGCTTGAGGTTGTGCCAAAGGCTTCATGGGAAAGCTGGATGTGTTAAGAAGGGGTTTGAAGAAAGAGAGAGGGCCTCAAGAAGGTATGGAGGTTTTTCGGGGAGGTAGGCTGGTGGGGGAAAGAGGGGAGCTTTTTCAGGCACCCTAGAAGCAGCTGCAAGAAGCATGACCAGGCATCTTCATCCACAATCCACTGGAGTTGAGAGGTTGGCTTCTTGATTCTGGCCATAGCTGCCAAGTTATCCCTTTTTTTAAAGGGATTTTCCCTTATGCTGAATAGGCTTCCTCGCGAGAAAAGGGAAAACTTGGCAGCTATGGTCCTTACATTATTACATTTTCTAAGCTATTAGTCTCAACATTGGCTCTGTTCTGGTACCCTTATTTAGCTTGCTGCTTCTGAAAGATTTGTGCTTATATGGCCCTTTAATGATGATAATAAATGCAAATTAATATAGAAAGTGATTCAACTAAACACATAGCTTTCTTGCTGGAAATGAATTAAGTTTTTTTTTATTTAAAAAAATCTGCTAAGAAACGCAACAGCTTTTAAGCTTTAAAAGTGTGTCAACTGACATATATTGAACAGGGATGGAATTAAGGCTGATGCATTAGTGGAACCTATAGGTGAACAATAATTCTTTCATTGCTGGAAGAAGCTCGGTTCCTTTCCTCTCACTGCACTGTCAAAGACCTTTTATATATAATTTTTCTGTTTTGTGAAAGGTTCATAGTAAGAAAGGTTGGATAAAAAAACACATACAACAACAACAACAACAACAACAACAACAACAACAACAACAATGCTTCTGGAATTTTCTGTGACTACAATCCATATCCATATAAGAGCCACACAAGTCATTTCAATGACTGTAGTGAGATGTGGATTTTTTTATTTACACCCCAACAACAAATATATTAGAAGGAAGTTCCACTTGTTTCAGTAGGACATATTTTCTTCAAATAATTGTGCCAAGGTTGCTGGTAGCTAGTTTGATCATTAGGGGGAATAGGATTGCTTTAGCAGATTGCAATGGTAAAACTGAAGGTTTGGACAAGTAGTATGCCAAACTGTGCTCCAATGCACACATTCATACCATTCCCAGCAGTGGTACCACACACACACACACACATTTGGGCAGGGCACTAGGGTTTTTTTTAGTTTAGTTTATTGCTATTATTTATCCCCTCACACAACTGAAAGGAGTTCCAAAGCTATTTACAAGAAAATATAAAATTACATGATACAATATCCATAAGTATGCAATGAAAATACTAAAAGTCTTTATCCAAAATAATAGAAAACAAGAATATCACCTCCAACACACTGCTTTGAACTTGTATGGCAGGAGTCACCAATGGGCCTGTAGGCACACATGTCTTTCTCTGGCGCCCACTGAGTCCCTTCAACCGCCTCTCTCCTCACTGAAATGAGGCTTGAAAGAAGCATTCTCTTGTAGCCGGTAGATTAGACTGAATTATGTGCTCATTTGTGGTATATGTCTGGTGCCCACAACAGCTTCTCCAGTTTGAAAATGCTCCCACTTGCCCAAAATGGTTGACGGTCCCGGCGATACAAAGTAGTGGTAGCATTGCCTTGTGGAAATCCCACAAAGCCTGAGGGAACACCTTCTGCTCTCTCTATATTGTACTCCAGTGTAAAACTCCACTACAAATTCATCATCACTTAGGCCATGTCCGGATATACTTAATATGAGTGGTGATATGTTGCTATATATTATATTCCAATATAAAACTCCACAATTAATCCATTACTTTCACTTTGGGAGGGACCAAATTTATGTAATGTGTGCAGTAAACTAACTCTGGAATTGAGCTCACTTTGTTTCAGTCAGACATACCACCTTAGCTTAAGTGCTGAGCTCAAGAGAATCCCATTTGCCAAAAAAGGGGAGGCTGTGCACTGTTCTGATTGACTGGTCCTCATAGTGATCTTCCCCCACACCCCCTCACCAAATACCCCAAATTTCCTTAGAAGGGAAGTCCGGTCTTCCTGGAGTCGGGAGAGTGAGCAAAGAGAAAAATTAAATTGTCCTTGGATTTGGAGCCAAGAATGTGCTATTCATTTCTCGAGAGAAAGTGGGGGGGGGGGAATCTGAGATCCTTTGGCAGCATACTGTGTAGGTATATCTGGAGGCATGCTGTGAGTTAGGAAAAAAGAGCTCTCTTTGGGAGTTTGCTTTTAATCTACAAAGTCATTTTGATGACCTACTGCACCATTCATGGCCAAATTATTTCAAGGCCCTTAATTTAGTGGCATTCAGAAGAAAGGAAGGCGTGAAGCTCATAGACTGGCAACAGGATGTTCTTGAAATCTGGATTAACTGAACCGTTCAAAACTGCTACTGGGGGCGTACCTTAGTAAACAAAGTTTAAAAATGGAACGGCAACACCAGCTATCATTCTTCTCTCAGATATGTTCAGCTGTTTCTCTCAGCAAGATACGGAAGTAGAGGCAGGAGGCCCTGCTAAAAGTATAAACGTTGTAAGGATACATGTAAATACAGGCTAGCAAACTATTTACATCCCAAATGCTGTTTATAGTTGCATTATGGGATGTGTGCCAGAAATAACTCCTATCTGCAATGAAGATTATTCCAAGTCCCTAGACAATAATGGGAACAGAGCCCAACCTGGTTGCTAAATTTTCTGTAACTGAAATTACCTTCTAGTGACCTAACCTCAGTTAACACCACCCTTGCTGTTTCTCGCTTGAAAATATGTAAAGAAAACAGAGACATATTTGGGGACTTGAAAGAATTGCCTCCTGAAATTTGAATGTGTTTCCCTAGTGGTTGATAAATGAAGGGAAACAATCGTTTAATAGTTTTGCATGCCTAAACCTTTAATACTAGACACAGATGGTATGTACGTACTAAAAAGAAAATGATATATTGAAAAAGAACCCTGAGATTTGTTCTCAGAAGATAGAAATGGATTTAAAACTATTGTAGCAATCCTTTCCTCTTCCTAGGGAAACCAGGATGTTGCAGTTCTGTGAGGTGGCATTCTCTAAAATTCTCACTAAACTGTCATCCCCAGGGCTCTTGAGGGAATCCACAAGTGGGTTAAAAACACTGTATGTTTGTAGTGTGGATATGCCCAGTGACTTCCTTTCCTTTTTCTTTTTTCTCTTTGTTAAATGAAAACAGAAAAAGGCAGACAACTCCCACATCCTCATCTCAAGCACTTCAAATAGCTTCTAAAATCTAAGACCTCATTTCTTTACTGCACAAAGTTTTCATATTCCAAGATATACTGTACATTTTATTCTCTTTTGTTTTCTACCATTTTTGTAATTCGCAGGACAAGAGGAAACTTCAAGAAGGAATCACTCAGAAACGCCTTAAAGTCGAAGAAGTAAAACTAAAACATCAGCACTTGAAGGTAACCTGCCCATGAGGAGACTCAATTAACTTTCTTCTTTTGTTTTTTGGAAATCCACTGTATAAATATGTTAAAAACCATTAATAAGAGTATCAACAATTGGCTTATACAGGTGTGTACATCCCTTGATTTCTCTACACTGGATGTCTGTTAGCTCAATATTTGACCTGAGTTGATTGAAAAGCAGCCTTTCCCCCAAGCAGGTGTACAAGCATAAACACACACACACACACACACACACGACTACAATTCCCATTAGCCCAGACAGTATGGTCAGGGATGGTCAGGGATGATGACATTTGTAGTTCAAAATATCTGGAGGACACCAGGTTGGAGTATGTTTATTTGTGTTACATCTATATTGGCCCATTCACACATGTAAGTACGGTAAATCACTTGACAAATATATGTATGTGTGAACCAGTCTGACACAAATGTCCTGTCTAATCAATACAGGTTCAGTTACATACATTATTTCCTTCACAAATCTGAACATTTCTTTAATTTTTGCAGTTTGAATTTCATCTTTACTTAGGTGTACAGGTGAATTTTGAGTTTTACTAGCTAGAAAACAGAGTGCATTGGTTAATAATGGCCAGCCTAGGCTCCTTTAAGAGGAAAGGCAATATATAATTTTAATAAATAAATAGCAGCACTGGGCATTTCTTAATAGACTTGAGTTGTTTAGTGATGGTGTGGTGATGGCCAGAAATAACTATTTAATAGAAGTACAACTGCACTTTTTTCAGACAAAGCATTTTCAATTTAGTATTGACTATAGACTCCATAACAATGGGATTCACCAAAGCATTAAATAAAAGATTCTGCTAAAATCCTCAGGCAGTAACTTAGTGCATCTGCCAAATGTTTAGTCAATTAACTTAATGGTCCTACATGAAAAGATGTTCTGACCCTTCTTCCTACGCACTACAGAAGCACCTACAGATGTCAAACTTGCCAAGTTCCTTGGTACAAAACCCCAATTACTGATGGATCAAATGGCCAGCCTCATGTGAAAAGCTGAGCTTTTCAAGGACAGCTTGACATTGCTTGTCATATTAAGAACGAAACAATAAAAAATAAAAACTCACAGTGCTCATTTGTTGACAGTAGTCAAAACAGTGTCATAAAAATCTCGGCACAAATTGTGTCCTGACTAGAGGCGCAGTAGTAGGACTTGGTGGTCGAGCTCAGTTAGAAAGTGCAAGACCTGCAGAAGTCACAAAAGTGATCTTCAGGTTCTCTATCAGTTCAGCAGCGAAAAGGTTGGTACTGCTGTGGCTGTCATGGATGGGCACATTGAGTGTATGCTAGGGTTACCAGACGTCCCCATATTTGCAAATCTGTCCCCAGATAAATTCCTTCCCCAGAATGTCCCCAGATTTGCCCTGGGAAACGTGGCAACGGCAGCCTCGGCAGCCCGGAGCCATTCTGGTAGCCCCCCCCCCTTTGTTTTGACAGATCAGGGGAGTCGCAGGCAAGCGGCCATTGCCCAGGAGGGACACAAGGCGTGCGGTTTCTCTGCCAGGCAAGGTGCAAAGCCCTTCTTTCGCACCCTGCAAAACATAAATGCACAGAGGGGTTTTTTTTTAAAAAAAAACCTGGGCAACGGCCACCCACCAGCAACCCCCGAGCCTCCCCTGATCTGTCAAAACAAAGGGCAAAGGGGGCAGGAGATCAGGGAAGGCTTGGGGGTCATGGGCAGGTGGCACACTGTTGTCCAGTTTTTTTTTAAAAAAAACTGTGCATTTATGTTTCGCAGGGTGCGAAAGAAGGTCTTTGCACGTTTATACAATATGCATGTGTGCTTGGGCCCAGGGTCTTTTGCCTCACCATCCCCACTACTGACTTCCTGTTGCTACTCAGCTTCAACAACAACGAAAAGTGTCCCCGGATTCATTGAAAAAAAATCTGGTAACCATGGTGTATGCAGCATCACACATATATGCTGAATGCCTGAGCAAGGGTCCCGCGTAGAACTGTATGCCCAGAAGCATCTCTGCAGACAGTCTAGAACCCTGACTGTGCAGGGATCTCAACTGTGAAGACAGAGCGCTCTGCTCATTCAGCAGGACATGCAAGGAACCTCTCCAGGCATTCAGTAAACATGGGCGGATTGAAGAAGATGGAACCTGCTGCTCCCTATCCACACATGTTCACCGCACAGGGAATTTCAGTGTACGGATTAGAAGGGATAGGATTGGGTAACATGTGCCCTCCAGACATTGCTTAACTGCACTTCCCATTACCCTGACCTTTGACAATGCTTGGCGGACCTGTTGAGGGCCAGAAGTTGCCCATCCCTAGAGTAGAAGAGTGACAGCATAACATCTGAAAATGACTTCTTTGTGTTTTCAGTTATGACAGCCATCCAGCACCCACTACCCTCCCCTTATTCATGGGTGCTTATAGCAGAGAAGTTGTGTCCTGCCAAGGACAAAAGGATCAGCTGTTCTTCCTCTACTCAGAGGTCCAGGATATGGTTTAATATAGCTGTGGCACACCAGCTGCAGAATGATTGTTTGGGAGCCCTTACGTTGCACGTGCAAATGAGCAACGGCGAATCTTTTTCTTAAGCCACTGAGAATCTGCATTGCCTTTAACCAGTGAGAAGGGGTAAATGGAGCACTGGGGCTCTAAAAACGAGGAAGCACATCCCATCAAATTGGTACACTACTTCTTTTTAGACAGCTTCTTGTTTAATTAACATACCCATCGTATAAGCTTGCTTCATCCATTCTTACTGCATCACTTCCACTGTTAATGACCCAGACTGTGTTATGTAGTTGACAGAATAACATAATTGCAACATATTCTCACTCTTAAATGAGGTTCTAATTCTATCACTCCCGTGCTTTCCTGTTTTACCCCCATCCAACAGAGAATTTTAATAGTGTTATTGCTAATAAGTATGATTGGGCAAATTATTATACAGGGATTTAGATTCCATTACAGTATTTTGACAAAATATAATTAAATAAGCTTGAGAGAGGCGTAATTAGAAAGTGATGAATCGCTGTAGGAGCAAGAGTTTTCGTGAGCACGCTACTCTCCGTACTAAAGAAAGGGCACAACTACTTGCCTACAGATTGCAAAGCTGGAAACAAGAAATCTCCCACCGACATTAGTGAACATCTCAAGTCTCCAAGCACACGAAAACATGCTCACTTTTGTGGAATAATTCACATAACACCCTTAATGATTGCAGCACTCATTTAATGGGTGTGAGATGCAACTCAGCCTCCTTTAATGGCAAATTATGTTCCTTGGATGCTTTGCAGCCACAGGGGAGTGTCGTCGCTGGAACTAGAGAAACCCTGGAGTGGGTATAGAATATGGTCAGCTATTGGGAACGGTCAGATGCTGAGCAAGAGGAGAGGAGGAGTTCATAATCGATTGCTAGTGCTCACAGTCCCAACCTGACCTCTGTGAAAGGGACAAAAATATGGCAGGAGAAGGACAACGGAGAGGGCATTGCTTGCCTTTTGTTCTTGGAGTCTTTTCGCATATACAGTGGTACCTCGGAGGTTGAACGGAATCCTTTCCAGAAGTCCATTTGACTTCCAAAAGGTACGGCTTTCGATTGGCTGCAGGAAGTTCCTGCACCAGATGTTCAGGTTCCAAAGAACATTCGCAAACCGGAACACTCACCTCCGGGTTTGCGGTGTTCGGGAGCCAAAAACGTTCGAGTCGCAAGGCGCTTGTTCAACCAGGGTACGACTGTATATCGTTTGTAAAGGGGGGTTACCCAGTGTGTAAATGTGGGCGGTTGAAATGGAATTAGCATCATCTTTGGCCATATTTCCATGACAATTAAAAAGGTTTTTTATTCTTCTAGTGGGAACTGATGGGACTGTGCTGTTACGATGTCGGGGAAGGCTTTGACATTCGCTGCAATATTTTGATGGGAATGGGCTTTGATCATTGCTGTCAGCTGCTGCTTCATATTGTGTTTTATTGTAGATTGTTTTAGTTGTGTTATACTGTAGTTTCTTTTTAATGTTGTTACCCACTTTGGAATCGCAAAAAAAAAATAATTGAACAATCAATCAATCAATCAAAGCTGTTTATCAATGAATTTTAGGGATATGAGAAGGCAACGATGGACATTATTACCAGACCAATTGTTGGTTGACTGCCATGACTCTGTTAGGCAGCTAAATGCTACATTAAGACCTCAGCTTTCATGGCTACCTTTCCCCAGTTTGAGAGTGGAGAGAGCTGGAATTGCAGTTGCTATGCAACTATGGAATGCATTCCTTAACTCCTTCAGGGCAGCTCAGAGATGCTTAGACACCATGTCCTTTGGTTGCCCAGAAAACCCTATATGTGCTTGCTAAAAATAAATGAGAACTGTGCCAGGACTGAAACTCTGGCAGGAACAGGTTGGCATCACTAGTAAAAGAGAACAATGCTGCAAGGGAAAACAAAAACAAAAAAACAGACGTGATTATCTGTGATTATCATTGGCAGGCAAAGTTCAGGTGTATCCCTGGAAGGAGGTGGGGGGGAAAGAGGCCTTAGGGATGCTATATCTATTTTAATGACAAACAGGAGGGTCTTGCAGTATATTTTACAGGTCCTCTTCATTTGTTGTGTCCTTTAGCCTAACTAATGGGTAAAATGTTCTCATTGAGTTCCAGCTCATAAAAGGAAGTGCACTTGATCCTTTTAAGAAATTGGGGCTGGGGCAGAAAAATATGTCTAGAGCCTTAAAAAGGAACCTTTTAGATCTTTACCTCTTAAAGCACTGTAGGGATATGTGAAACCTCGACATTTACTTCGCATCATGAAATGATTGGCTCCTAAGGAAGTATGGTGGGAAATCTTTGCTTCCAGGCATGGCTGGAGCCTGATGGCAGAGGTTCGTGCTATCTAATGCCTCAGTGCCAATATTATGGTGGAATGTGAACCACACTAGACAGATGTAGCATGCCATCACCCAAGTCATTCTGAGAATCTTATCCCATCGCACTGTGTTAGTAGCCTCTGTTTGGCATAATATACTGCAAGCAGTTGCAGCACCTAAGAAGCCACTCCATAAGAGAGACACCCTCTCTTTTTGAACCTCTTTTTTAAAATAACTTCTTCTAGATTCCTGTTTTGAGGGCCACCCAAGGGACAGGAAGAAATTCCTACCTAAGCAGCCCAAGGTTAAGACTATATCTGTACAAGTAGCCTCGCATTGGAAAGGGAAGGAGGAAAGAGGAGGATGGCAGAAATCAGACTGTTTGTCATGGAGCAAGAATTAAAGATTAAATATAATCATTCAGATGATCTGCTTATGAAGCCAATATATGAGCCTTTGGGCCATGTACAACCTTCCTTCACTTGAGGTGGCAATCAAACCAGGAAGTCTCTAACCATAGTTTCCCATTTCATCCAAACCAGGAAACTACGGCTTCAGAACAGGATATTGAGCCACTTTCAAACCATGGGTTAATATCCTGGCTTGTTCCGTACTGTTGACCACAGTTTCCCAGTGGAAATTAATGAAACAGGAACCTATTAGTTAATGGAAGGCTTCCTGACTTTTTCGCTTGCTCACACAAAGGGGTTGTATGCATAGCCAAAAGGTTTGTTAAGCTGAGACATGAAACTTCTGAATGTCACCACTGAGCGACCACTGCTTCTTAATCCTTGCAGATGCATATCTGGCCTGTGGTAAAACAATTTGGTTGTTCATCAAGGTGGAGCCAATGCATGCTTGAAATGGGAATCTGTGCCAGATGTGTGGCAGCTGAAGGAAACTGGTAATGAGATTCTTTTAAAATATGTTAATATCTGTAGAAAAAAGCTCTGCGTGAGAAATGGCTCTGGGATGGATTAAATACTCTTGCTCCAAAAGAACAAGAAGAAATGCAAAACCAGAATCGAGAGGATCAACAACGGATGAATGAGCTGGAACAAAATATCCTCAGGTACAGCACAAATTCTTCTTTTTATTGCTCAGTTATTAAAAGCTATGTGATCAGATCACTTCTCTATTCGTAATTGGGTTTGTTGTCTCTGGGGCCAGCTATTTGCCTTCTGCTGTTTCAATAACACAGCCAAAATTTCTCCCAAAAAAACACCTTGTTTTAAAATATCAGGTTCTGGATGTGATGCAAATGGGTGAGATTTCGCCATGTTTTTTTTAAAATCATTACTTAAAATTGGCAGCAACTGAGCATTTTAACATTTAAAATGACACTTCAGTCCCTGGTATCTCCAGGTAGGACTGAGAACAACTCCTTAAAATCCTGTAGAACCATGCCTAGTCATTATAGAGAATGCAGAGTTGCATAGGCCAATCTCTGACAGCTTCCCATGTTCCCTGTGACATTTCGAATAGGACAGAGTTTTTAAAATTCTGGTGTTCAACTAACCATAATAAAACAAGGAATCAAAGTTTCCAAAACTGTTTTGACATATTTGCATTCCCTCTGTTGCAACACCCTACTTCAGTATGAATGCTGGTATCGGGAAGTGTAGAGTAGAGCTGAAATCTTGAAGTTAAGAATTTGAAATGGTTTTTTATTTTAAAAAAATATTTCCTCTACAGAACGTGGTTAGTTTCAAATTCAGCAGCAGTAGTTACTTTCCATATTCCATTCAGTCAACTTTAAAGTGCACAGGGGTGTAGCTAGCTGCTCCGGCACCCGGAGCGGCGGGGGCAGGGCGAACTGCCCACGGGGGCGCTGCAGCGATCCGCACATGGGAGTGTCACATGGGGGCGCCGCAGCGATCTGCCCAGGGGGGCAGCGCAGCAATCCGCCCAGGGGGGCAGTGTGGCAAGCTGCCCACAGAGTCCACCTGGTGGACGCAAGCCCCACGCTGCCGTTTCGGGCAGTGCGGGGCCCGGAGCCACTGTGTCACTCCCAGGAGAGATATGTGGCTCCGGGGCGCTGCAGGCCAGGCCCTGTGGTAAGTGTGTGCCATTTTGTCAAACCCTCCCCTCAAGGATGACACCCGGGGTGATCCGCAACCCCCCCCCCCCCACACACACACACCTCTTCCTACGGCCCTGAGTGCACTACCTGGTCATTATGCCTGAAATGTGCCTCTCTGCCTGAGGTACCCTAATCACCTCACAAGCAACACAGGTCTCTCAGCAACCATGGAAACTGGTTTCCCACATGCTGTGAGTAGGAAGGATTTGAAGCATGGAATTAGCATCAAAAGAAACCCCTGTAATGTTGTTACCAAGGAGCGCACAGCAGCACCTGTTCAGATCCTCTGTGGTCTTATTAGAACTTGCTCTGCAAATTCTTTAGAAAAGAATTCTTTAGAAGCCAACACCTTAGAAACCTCAAATCCTATCCAAGGCTCAGTACATAACAGTAGGCAGAGCTGAAAACAACATTGGCCAACGCTGGTGTGGTTTGGAGTTGCTCCACAAAATGGATTTTCAGTCCTGTGCGTGTACATATATATGTGGCAGGAATTTGTGGCTGGTAGATGATACGAACAAGAGACGATGCGTACCTGTTGTGAGCATGTGTTGCCTTTCTTATATGTATGTATTTAGGCCTGGATGAGACCTCTGTGTGGCAATGGGGAGGGGCACCACACCCCTCCCTTCCTCCGTGTAGTGCTGTTTCCCCTCCTCACCCCAGAGGAAAGGAAGCCTGAATAAAAGATTATTGACTTTTAAAACACAATTTGCTTTGTTTGCCAGCTCTTTCTTTTCTAATTATTTTTATTTCGACCTTTCACACGCAGGACTCCTCCAAATTGTTGTCACTCCCAGGAAGTCTGTTTTTATGCATATACCCCCCCCCCAAAAAAAAAAGTACCCTGGCTTTTGTTGGAATAGATGCCAATCGATTCCCAACCAAATGTCATCCGTACAAAACCAGAAAGGTTATCTGACAAAAGAGATTCTGTTAACTCCTGGATACAGTTAATCATGTAGCAAATTAGATGCTACATGGGAGGAACAGGGACAAGCAAATACCGCTTTACTCAGTATTGATTGCATCAGGCCCTGTTCTACTCTGTTGGCACATTTACAGTGACTCAATAACGGTTAACTCTACAGTACTATTTCTTAAGCAGGGTTGTCAAATCATCCATTTTCGGATTGATTTGGCTGCTAAAAACAAGTATTCATGCCCAAGCTGAGTGAAAGTATTTCTGTCCATTTCCAAGATAATGTGAACTCCAACTCCTGGAAATAATACATTGTTCTTGACATTCAACTTTTATGAAGTACCAACCTGACAAAAAAATATGCTGTACAAAATACAAAATGGAGAAAACCTCTCCTCACTGTTGGCATCTGGGGGTCGAATGGCTAGCCGGCTAGCCCCCAGCTGGATCATCTCCTTTCAGCCGGCACGCTGCGAAGATCCCTCGACCTCTGGTGCAACATAAATCAGTGACCCAAGTCTGTGGACATGGGCACACTTTCACTTTACTTAGCAAAGCAGACTGTGAAACACAAAGAGGCTTGAGGCTTGTGAAGACACACTAGGAACTACGGATTTATTAATCATACACCAGGAACAAAGAAACATGTCGTCTCTCTCCTTGCCGCCTCTTCCGAGAGAGTGTAAAGCAAAAGCAATACAGCGGAAGTTGTGTTTGTTCCAGTAAACAGTGCTGGAATGTAAATAGATTTTCCAACACTCACCACACTGCTCCATTCAGTGTTACACAGGGTAGACGAGAGCAGAGCTTTCCAAACTGAGTGTTGCAACATATTCGTGTGTCAGCTGCAGTGTGTAGGTGTGTCGCACGAACGCTCCCTGCTCTCCTCCTGGAGCTAGAAAGGAATTAGTTTAACCTCCGGTCTGCTAGTAAAACTGAATTACCGTGTTGCAAAATGATGCATGTCTACAAAGTAAGTCGCCAATATGAAAAGCTTGGAGAACTCTGGAATAGGGTGTGAGGCAATTGCATTTGATGACGCTCTGTTTCCTGATGTCTTTGAATAGTTGACAATGGAGGACAGCCCTGTCTCTTCATTATCCCAGCTCACATTTTGAGTAGGGATGAAAGAAGGCAGAAAATTCCATTCTAAACTGTGTTCACAACAAGCAGCACTGCATCCTTTCCACTGCAGTTTGGTTTCTGTCAAATACCATGTTATCTGTCTCACTGTCCTGCTATTTTACATAAGTTATGTAACTATTTAGGTAACTAATGTAACTTTCATTCATTTCAATGTGAGAGAAGCAACAAAACAATGTTCAAAAAGGCACTTATTGTATATTGTTTGCGGAATTAAACAACAACATGCTTGAATGCTGATCATATTCATTTGACTGGTTTCCATTCCTGGTTTCCACAGACTAGCCATGTGAATTGCAGCAATTTCTGCTTCCTTTTCTATTTCCCTCAGAATTTTCTGAACATCCATTACTTGTTGTTGTTTAGTCATTTAGTCGTGTCCGACTCTTCGTGACCCCATGGACCATAGCACGCCAGGCACTCCTGTCTTCCACTGCCTCCCGCAGTTTGGTCAAACTCATGTTTGTAGCTTCGAGAACACTGTCCAGCCACCTCGTCCTCTGTCGTCCTCTTCTCCTTATGCCCTCCATCTTTCCCAACATCAGGGTCTTTTCCAGGGAGTCTTCTCTTCTCATGAGGTGGCCCAAGTATTGGAGCCTCAGCTTCATGATCTGTCCTTCCAGTGAGTACTTGGGGCTGATTTCCTTCAGAATGGATAGGTTTGATCTTCTTGCAGTCCATGGGACTCTCAAGAGTCTCCTCCAGCACTAAAATTCAAAAGCATCAATTCTTTGGCGATCAGCCTTCTTTATGGTCCAGCTCTCACTGCCATACATCACTACTGAGGATCCATCACTTAGAGGGTCACTAATCTAACCAAGCTGATGCGACCCACAACAAAATGTGGCAGAGTGTCATGTTCCTTATTTAGTGCCATTGTCCAGGATACTTCATTTCATTCCTCCTCCCACATAGTTTTCTGTAGTATTCCATGGTCACTGAGCATGCTCAGTCCTCATGAGGATATTTTCGGAGATTTTTCGTAGCTTTACAAAACCTTGGGTTCCCTCAGACCTCCCTCTTGTGCCTGAACATCAGAAATAGGGGAAGTGATGGGCTCGAAATAAAACCACTTAGGTGGCACATAGTATGTTTTCTCTTTATCGCAGTTGGCATCATTAACCATTGCTTCTCCAAATATTGTACATAATGCAGACTTGAAAAAGAAATTGAGGACCTTGAGAAAGAAGAACTGGCCATCTCAGCTAAAGAAAAGGCCATCCTGAAGAAGCTTAAATTGGTAGAAAGAACCACAGAAGATATTATAAAGGTCAGAGTCTAATTTTAAAGTCCTGCTACTGATGTAATCTCTGCTGCTTTGCAAAAATAATCAGTTGAGGGGGAGGCAGGGATGAAAGCAAGGAAATGTCACAGAGCTCCAATGTGAAGTTCAGCAGGGGGGAATAGGAGCGACTAAAACTTACAGTGGTCAAGCCCCTCCAAAACATGCAGATTTATCAAGATGTGTTATGTCGAGATTGCCACAGGAATGCTGCATCACATTTATACCCTAATCCCAGTATTGGAATATTTGCACTTTGTGCTCTGAACTACAGCATTATTTTAGAATTAAAAATAGCCCAGGGTTAACTGTTAACTATATGTTGGCAGAGTATCAAGAACATATGGAGGGAGGGGGGAGCCTAAACTCAGAGAGGAAAAATGGTCTCTGTGTTTATTCACCCTTCAGTCAAAGACTGAACAAACACACAAGCTTGCCAACGTGTCCTGAAAGTCAAATAGGCCCAAAGGGGTATTATGCAATCACTTTTGTAGAGAGAAGCTACTGCCATCCATTGCCCAAGAGCGGTCTAATTGAAGATGTGGCAAGGCAGAGAAAGTCATAGACGAAAAGTTATCTCGCAAGAACAGTTGTCATCACACCCAGGAATGTCAAATATATTGACCAACTGCATATGTCTCATAGGAAGGTGAAATATCTATTTAATAACCCACCAAAATTATATTTATTTTTGATGTTTATTAAATTTGTATAAGTCCTATACCCAGAGCGGTTCACAACATAAAATCACAAAAATACATAATAAAAGTAAAGACAAAAACAACCCAATTATCCCCCTTCTCCAACACATTATAAAATGGCATCAGTTGTCAATTAGCCAAAGGCCTGGTTAAAGAGGAACATTTTTGCCTGGGGCCTAAAGATATGTAACAAAGGAGCCAGGCAAGCCTCCCAGGGGAGAGACTTCCACAGATGGGGAGCCACTGCAGAAAAGGCCAAGTCTCGTGTGGCCACCCTCTGGACCTCTTGTGGAGGAGGCACATGAAGAAGGGCTTCAGAAGATGATCTCAGGGTCCAGGTAGATTCATATGGAGAGAAGCGGTCCCTGAGGAAATCTTTTATATATAGTGGGGTTATGATGTAGTGATTTACAGAGATATACATAGACACACATATATATTCCACTGCCGCTACATATTCTGTAGCTGTGTGGTTGACAAGCAGTGACACTTTCAACCCTACTGGTTGGTTATTCACTTTCAACCCTACTGGTGGTTATTCACAAAACTTGCTTCTTCTTCTTTTCTTAGTCTGTGAAGGTGGAAAAAGTAAAGACTAAAGAAGGTATGTTCACTCAGAAGCCTAGAATTTAACATTATTTGTGCTTAACATTAGAGGTAAAAATGGTTATGTATTAACCATTCTCTCTTTTCACAGAGCCACCTGACTACATTTATGCCAACATACCTGACCTTCCAAAATCTTTCAGGCCTTCTGCACTTAAAAGGACAGGGCATCTAGAAGCAGAGGACGATGAAGAAAAGCGAAGAGGTAAAAATCAGCAATGCAGTTGAAGAAAGGGTGTAGACCTATAATGGGGTACATCTAAAATGATTCCAGATTTAGGAAGTGAAATGAGTATTTGAAATAAATAAATATGTATGCATAGATAGATGACAGACAGACAGATGGTAGATGAGAGAGACACAAATCTTTTTTGCTAGTCCATATAGCTCAGTATTGTCTACTTCGACCCTCCAGGGTTTTATGCATTTGGCTAAACTTCTAAACAGGCTTTTCTCACAAGATATATATATTTGAGGATGTGTGGCACTGGCTACACACAATTTTGTTTTGTTTGTTCTGTTTTGTTTTGCATGAGTTTTGCATGTGCTTCGTTTGCCAAGTAAAGAGTGTGATGGTAAACACACTATTCTTCCTTGTCAAAGACACCTTGTTTCCAGAATACTGCTAGCTATATCTGTTCCATGTTCCTGAATCTCTCAAATGCTGAAAGTAGAGGATGGGCTGCTTTTCTAATTAGCAAACACCCAGAGAGCTTGCACTCCAGAAATTCAAGCTCAACCCCCTGGCTGATCTTTAGCGAGAGCCAAAATGACAAGCTGAAAGATGTTCCCTTAACCGCTCCTTTTGTTTCCTCAAACCTTGCAAGTTGGCAGAAGAACATGAGGTCCAATGAGTGTCATTGTCTACCTTGACTTTATTGTGCTATATCAAACTTGCACGTTATCCCAGTAGCAGGAATGGAAATTGTTGTCTCAGCTCTGCTTACCGGTTGCCATGGGTGCGGCAGGCTCTTGCTCCTCAGCAGCACTGCTTAAAAAAAATAAGAGTCTTGCTGAATCACACCAGAGGCCCATCTAGCCCAACTGCCTTAAACCAAGTCAGACTATCGATCCATCTAGCTCAGCATTGTCTCCACTACTGCCAATAGCATTTTGGTCTTTTCCTGCCCTAACCTGGAGATGCCAGGGATTGAACCGGGGAATCTAGTGGATACGAAGCACAGCCTCTACCCCTGAGCTTTAGTCCTTCCTGAGGAATTGGTGCTTTCTGTTTTCCAGGCAGTTGATGCACCACCAATGCCTTAGCACTGAGCACGTGTGCTCAGATAGGCTAGTAGAATGACTTTCCACCTTGAATTTATTTGTAACACTGACTTACAAGCTCAGCCCTATTGCCACCAGAACACAGATAACCCACCAACCTGTTCTGGCTTTTTGCAGAGAGAGAAAAATGATAGCACGGTATTACAGCAGCTATTTGTGTGGACCTCTGTCCCACACCCCCATCCTGGCGTTAAACGATTGCAGGTAGCCAAACAGTAAGGCCGAGGGCTTCCTCTCTAGTCTTTATAGGACTAGAGCACCTCCAATCCTTCCTCCGTTGGGCTCAAAATCTCCTCCCGAGTAGCAGTGTATTCTGCCAGCAGATCATAAGATATCTGATGTCTTTCTCCAACCATCTGTGACCCCAGTTATCATAGAGGCTAACTACATGTGACAGTGGCAAAAGCCATTTCCTGGAGCGTGGGTTGTGGCGGACTTACAGAAGGTAGGCTCAGGGTGACTGAAACCAGACAGGAAACAATATAAGGGATAGAAAAGATGCGCTCAATCTTCCTGCCTGCACTTTCCCTACTCAGAAACACACTTCCCAGGTGCTTTTAAGAGCAGCAGGGCTTTCCTCCCGTCTTCGAGCTCCATCAGGAGAAAAACAGTTGCAGGGAGAGCATTACAAGTAAGGAAAGTAGCAGCTGGAAAAGAATCTATCACACCCTGCATGCATTGCTTGAAATTATTTGACGCGTTCCACAGGAAACTGCTGGTACCCCATGTTCTAACACAACCACCTGCTGCTGTCATGTGCAAATTCTTGTGACCTAGCATATTATTATTATTATTATTATTATTATTATTATTATTATTATTATTATTAACATTTGTCTGAGAGAGTGAAGTTGGTGTTTTCCATCTCTTCGGGTTTTTGTTGATTTGTCGCCACAAGGGATTGTAGTTGTGGAGGTATAATTTGTTGAGGTTTCTGCTTATTTGTACCCCTAGGTATCTGAACTTGGTGCAGCAAAGTTTTATCTTGGTGCTGTTGGCAAATTCTTTTTGGGTGGGGGGTGGAGGGGGTGTTGAAGCACATAGCCACAGACTTTGCAAAGTTTACCTGTAGGCCCGACACCATTGCAAATAAGAGTTCTCTTATTAGGGAGGTTGCTGTGTTTATGGGGTCTGGTGTTGTGTCCATTAGGTCGCCTGCAAAGACCCCAAATTTATAGTATTACTAGCTGGCCCTGCCACGCGTTGCAGTGGCTAATCCCTGTGACTGCCCCCACCCTGTCCCGATCCATTACCTATTCTGCCCCCCCCCCGGTTCATCCCTGTGAATCCCCCAACTCTGTCCCGAACTACATCCTGTCCCCTCCTCCCCCAAACCCCCACCCAGGCGAGTCAGTACCTCCATTTGACCTAGTCTGTAAAGCTCTGTAAAGTCTGTAAAGGCCTGTTTTCAGTTGGTTGCTGTGGAATGTTGTGATGTCACCGATTGTCTGCAGCCATTGGAGACGCTGCTTCTCTGTTCTATTTCCCAGCATGCACTTTTATCTGTTTGGTGTGTTCTGAAACACAGGTTTTTTGGGTTTTTATGTTGCACAGGTGTGACATCTGTTTTAGCAAACTTTATAAGAACCTTCGGACATTCGCTTGGGACGTTGTGTCAAAATTTGAATGCAATCGGTGAAGCAGTTTTGGAGAAAAGTGGATAATAACCCACATGTCCAGTTTACATTTTTATATATCTAGATTGGCATTTGTATATATCTTTAGCACTTGTGTTCCTTGCTTTATAAAGGACTCTTATTTCTTCCGATGTAGCATTGTTCGCTATGGAAATTAAAGTTGAAAAAGACCTGAAGACCGGAGAAAGCACAGTTTTGTCGACAATACCACTACCGTCAGATGAATTTAAGGGCGCAGGAGTGAAAGTGTATGATGATGGCAGAAAGTCGGTCTATGCAGTGTGTTCCAATGGAAGTGTCACAAACAAGGAAGTAGATGACCTTGCACCTGTTGAAGTGGAGGACCTCTTGAGGCAGGCGACGGAGAAACAGTCCAAGTCTCCCACTGAATATCATGAACCAGTATATGCAAACCAGTTTTGCAGGCCCACAACTCCCCAGAATGATAAGTTAGTCCAGGGACCAAATGGCCAAAAAGGAGCTCTTCAAAAGAAAACAAACAGCCTGGACTGTTTTTATAAGGAACCTGTCTATAAAAAAGAGCAAGCATTTAAAGAAAACGGCCTAGATTCCTCCAAGAGCTATCGGCACAATTCTCACTCTCCGGTCTTTCAACGAACAGGAAGCCCACCACAGATTAGCCCCCAAAACAAGATGGAAGCTAACATTCAAAGAGAAGTTCTACAAGAGGCTGCTGAACCTCATCAGAAGATGGGAGAGAACCAACATGGTATAAAAATCGGAAACTCTGTAAGTACGCATGAAAGACCTCCTTCAGGAATGCTGGAAAGTGATGAAGGTTCTAGTTATAGTGTGGTCCAAGCTGTGCCGTGTTACGTGGAAGATACCGAACCCGTCACAATGATTTTCATGGGTTACCAGCATGTGGACGATGAAGAACTGAATAAAACTGTCTGTGGGTATGATGGAGTTATCCATGCAGAACTTGTCGTCATTGACGATGACGGTGAAGAAGAGGACAGCAAGGAGGAGAGTCGGGCTGGAAAGCCGTTGTATCATCCAGTTGGTCCTTTTAGCCAGGTCTACCAGACCCCTAGCCAAACAAGTGCAATTCCACAGACAAATCCCAGCAAAACCGCCAGTGACGGTGTAAATGCGTCGCCTTATAAAAATTCCATATCGCTCAAGGAGCAAGAAGAAAGCCTATGCTGTTCTACCTACAACGGTCAGGTCGATGGCCGGTTATCAGGTGATGGAACAGAGGATCCCTCCTTAACAGGTAAAAAAAGAGGCAAGTCACGACACTGTTGCTCTCTCATGTAACAAATTGGCTACTGCTCTTTCTCCCTCCATTCCTTCCTTGTTTCCTCTTGGCTTCTCTACACCTCAGATCTGACTAATACAGACTATCTAACCTATTTCTCCCATGTTCTAACACTTTCATTCAAATGTTAACAATGTTAACCATACTACACTGAAGGACCTAAGCGCACAATGCAGCAATGTGGTTTTTTTAAAGCTCCAGACAGGACTGGTATAAATCAGATAGAGATCTTTGTGCTTCAAGTGCAACTTGGAAACACTGATTAAAATGTTATCTCCTTGGTCCTATGGCATGTGAGAAAAATGGTTGCGTTTTGGTAGTAAATAATAGCCTTTCTTCCTATTCTGCGTCTCCGTTTCTGGAGCTCAGTCATGCCTCTCTCTGTTCTCCTGACTTTGAACTGTATAATGTACCTTGCACCTTACCTAACACAGAAAGGCTGGTTGAACAGGTTTGATTTACTTTAACCTTGACTTAACATTGGCCACTTCACTCGAAATGTCTTTATGCAAGTTTTGATATCTTTTCTCAGCCTGCTTGATTTGGGTGTCTGTGGGTTGGTTTGTTTTTTTAAAGAAATAGTAAGTATGACTAAAATCCAGTTATTTTGTTTAACCTCTGTCTGTCTGTCTGTCTTCCTTAAAATAAAAAAGGTGTTACATTTTCTAACCTCTTTGCATGATTCCTTTCACTCTGCTTTACTCTTCTTCTTGCTAGAAACTTTTTGTATTCTGTATGCTTCTTAGAACAGTGTTTCTCAACCTTTTTTGGGCCACGGCACACTTGTTCTATGAAAAAAAAATCCCGCGGCACACCAACTCTGTGCCGCCCTATATTTAGTTTAGTTTGGAGGGGAGACGTAATCATTACACACACGGGTGCAAAAAGTGCATGGTGTAAAAGTTGGAGTTTAATGGCAAAAGACTGTTGAGGGGTTCCTTTGCGGGTCTGTTCTGCATTATGTCCTTGGCGGAGCCACTCGCCGCCTTCTCCCCGTGCGCGCAGCCCCGGCGGCAGAGTTTCTGCAGCAGAAGGGAACAAACGACGGACCGACCTCCGATCGGTCCCTGTCTGTGTGGGCTGGGGCTTCTTGGTGAGGCTCCCTTTTGAGGCTCCCACATGCGGCTCCGGAGCCGCGGGTTGCCGACCCCTGGGCTAGCAAGAAGAGCACCTCACCTTCTGCAGGACTCCTTGCCGAAGAGGCCGCTCACTCCCGCGCCGACCCAAAAACTCCCGGGCGCCGCCAGCAAGAGGAGCGAGAGTGAGACAAACAGCCGCGGTGGTGGCTGTTGAGAGCTGCGCTCGCCCCGCCCCCGTCGTGACCCGGCCGGCTTCCTTTCCGGCGGGTCAGTGCCCCTAATGGCGGCCGCCAGTCACGTGACAGGGCAGCAAATCGCCCTTCTCGTCGCCAGCGTCTCCCGGCACACCAACCAGCGTCCCGCGGCACAGTACTGTGTCGCGGAACAGCGGTTGAGAAACGCTGTCTTAGAACACATCAGCCTCAAATCCAAGTACTTCAAACTTCTGGTGATAGTTCTGTTGGGGGAATAAAGGACTGGGTTCACCCAACGTGGACTGCAACATATAGGCCTGATCCCCCAAAGGAGTGAAGCTGAATTATTTGGATTTATAACAGTTTACATCTATTGCCTTAATTTAGGACTAATACAGTGAATATGCATGCACTTGCACAGAAGGAGATCCCACCAACAAAAATAAGCAAAATATACTTCAATATAATTGGATTTAGCACCAAACAGATTTATTTCAATGGGCTTTGAACTTAGGCAGGCCTG